>NW_025544774.1:7461889-7508830 GCF_000003525.1 Blastomyces dermatitidis ER-3
ATTCTTAAGTAATTTCAGTAGATCTTTTCTACAGTTCTTTCATGAGATAATAGAAGAACAGTGATTGCAGTTTCAGACAAAGTGTCTGATACTGTTTAATATCTCAGATTAATAGAATTCTCAGAAGATCATTCTATACAGTTGTTCATGACCTGAATAATCAGTTATATGTGAATCATGCATCTCTTGCATTATTCAGGTGTGTAAGAGTTTGAAGTGAGAAATTCAGCATCATTCACAGAATCATAGAGTATTATTATCATCAATTGAACATTCTGAGATGTCAGTTCTTACTTGTAATTCTGAGAGAAATCAGAATGCTTCTTGTCATACAGCTTCAGTGAGTGCTTGAAGAAGTTCATCAGTTTAAGCTGCTATATGTCATAGCTCATCTAATGTAGATTCAGAAGAAGTTGAGATATCAGTGACAGTTCTAATTGAAGAAGTATATATAGTGCTGTGAGCTGTTTCATCTTGATCAACTAGTATCTTCAGATTCAAGAGTCAGTGCTCTCAGTTCATTCAGTGAGTATCTGTTACATTAGATGACATATCTTGCTCTCATCATGAGAGGGCATCTGCCATCAAGTTCTGACTGCCAGGGCGGTAGTGTATTGTAAAATGAAAGTGACTTAAGAACTCAGATTATTGCATCTGTAATTCAGTAAGTTTACAGATAGTTGTGAAGTATTTGAGATTCTTATGATCTGTAACTATCTCAAACTCAGAGACACTTCAGAGTTCAGAGTCTCATTCTTCTAAACAGTGTATAATCATGAGAAGTTTCTTGTTATAGATCTCATAATTGCATTCAGTGAGACTCAGTTTCTTAAACATGAAAACACATGATTGTAGAACATTTTCATTATTATATTATAATATCACTTCTTCTGTCACATAGTCAGAGAAATCAGCTTCAACAACTGTCTCATGATCAGAATCAAAGATTATCAGCAGAGAAGTATTAATGAATATCTTCTTCATCTGTATAAATACAGCTTCAGTGTCTGCTGATCATTGAAATACTGAGTCTTTCTTAGTGAGATCTGTAAGTGATCTCATGATATCTGAGAAGTTTTATATAAATCACTGATAAAAGTTAGTAAATCTGATGAAGCTTTATACATCTTTCACAGTACACAAAGCTTCTCATTCAAGAATGACAGAGACTTTCTCAGAATTCATTTGAATTCTCTTGTCAGCTTCTATAATAAAACCCAGATGTGATTCAAAGGTTGCTTAAGCCAGCGTATGATTACAGGCGTATGCCGGCTTCTTATATTGTAATCTCATACGCTAAATTAATTAGTGTATGCTATGGCCTCTTTGCACTTGTACATGTACACTAGTAGTTCAGAAGTGGCTGTGTTATTATCTGATGATTGTATGTTCTTCCAAATCACATCCTCTCTCACCAGATTCAGTCATGCTCATGTGACCATGTCATACACTCTAGCTTCATGTGGATTAGCTCGCCACTAGTGTCTTGTGATTGTGTAATCTATCTCTAATTTAACTAGCATTCTGTGTACACTCTCACAAAGAAACTTTCACTATATTACATCACTCATTCACTAACTTTTCTCATTCTTCAATCATCTTCTTCATTTCATCATCATCAAATGTCATCATCATTCAAGATTTCTATCTCTTCTTCTGTTCAACTCTTTCTATCTGTTCATCTATCACATTGTATGTGTTCCTGGCAATGACTCTCTATTCTCATAACAAGTGTCATTGTAGTGCTCATACTGAGCAGTTTATTAGCAGTAAGTGTAATGTGTTGTGAAATGTGATCAGAACTTGTTTATCTTCTAACAATTGTTAGAACAATGTATTATCATGAATGATAACACATCTTCTTCATCTTCTTATACACTCTTGATCATTTCTTCTTCTCAGCAGGTTTCTGATTGTGTTTTCTGACACAATTTTATGTAGATGCAGATACTGATATGTTTGTTTTTATTTGTGTAGAATCTTCATGTGTTGACAGATCTGTGTCTGTCAATGATAGTGAACCTGATGTGAAATCCTTGATCAAGAACTTGAAGAATGTGATAATGAAGAAATTGTCTGTGTCATGTATGACTGAGTCTTCTGTGTCTTTCTCTGCTTCTTCTGTCACTTCTTTCTCTGCTGCTCTTCTCTCTGTTTCTTTCTCTGCCACTTCTCAATCTTCTACACTTGTCTCTGTGTCTGGTTCTCCCGCTCCCGCTACCTCTGTTCCCACAACTCCTACTCTCACTACTTCTGGTTTTACTGTCTCTGCCTTCATTACTAGCTCTCTCTGTTTCAAGAAGATGTTGTGTAGACTCAGTGAATCATATCTCTCAGTGTGTACACTTCTGTCCTTCTTACTAACTTCTAGAATGATTTATTGTACAAAGATAGTGTATAACATGACTATCTGAAGCTCAGTTATGAACACTGATTATTATATTTATTTTAAATATTCATGATGAGACAATTGTTCATTTGTATTAGAGAATCATCTCTTCTCTCAACAGTATCTAGATTATAAGTCTTTTCATTTTTCATCTTTTTCTTCTGATGCTGATTTTTCTGTTCTTAGGAAAAATTGTTATAGATTTTACTGTGCATGAAGTTGTGATATTCACAGATATTAAGAAGCTTTTTACAACTGTAAAGTTCAACATTGCAGAGATATTCACTCTGATGAATTCTTTCAGAATGATAGATTTATATCAGCCTATTCTCTGATGTCTGTTATCTGACTTTGTGATGCAGGTAAAAGATATCTGTGTTTTCAAGAATGAGAACACAGATGTTGTTCTCTTTTACACTCACAGGCATGAGGCTTGTACATCTTGTCTGAGATGTCATTGTGAGAATGAGCTGTTTGCATGCTGTGTTCTGCTTTCTGCATTTCTCTGTGTCTCTCTCTCTCTTGCTGAGAAGCCTTGTGTGTGTTGTAATTGTGTGTACAATTCTAAGATCAGTGAGTATTTATTCAGTAACTGTTCTCACCTCTGATTCTGCAGTTTTATATGCTAATAATAGTTCTTAGTTGCTCCAGTGTCAGAGATCATTTTAATCAAAGATGACAATGCTACTGAGACTATCTTCTTTCATTCTCAAGCTTCTCTCATCACTTTCTCTCTCTTCTCTGCAGGGAAGATTGTGTGCACATCAGATTGTAAGTGTTCAGTTCTGAGTGACTTCTGCTATTATTCATTCAGTTCTGTATCTTTTTCTTCTGTTTCTTCTGTCTTCATCTCTTCTGTTCTGACTTCTGGTTCTGTGAGTCTCATGCTCTTCTTCAATTTCTCTACATGTACATGTACACATTTCTATATTGACATTCCAGTCAATCTTGTGATAAATGACATTAATGTTGTATACAGAGTGATAGAGAAATCAGAGACATACACAGCATTGTTGTAAGAGCAGCTTACAGCTCTTGAATTTCTTACAGACCTTGAGTTTTGAGATTTTCTTTGTTTTTGATGTTTTTCAGGTGATGTGGTGTTGAAAATAGATTAAATGTGTAGTGTATGAAAATGAATGAGATGTGTATGATAATATTTGTCTTTTTACAGCTGACTCTTACAGTTGATGATTAATTCATTATCTCTTTTCTTTTTCTTACACTTTTTCTTTATCTGCTAGTCACTACTCTTACACAATCTCTATATAATACAGTGTTCAGTGACTAGATTCAGCAGCTTTCATCTTTATAATTCTGTCTCATGTATTATACTGTCTCTCTTCACCTGCTCAGATCACTACAGTGAACAGCTCATTAAAACTAACCTCATCTGACCTCTGAGTGTCCTCAGAGGTTAAGATGGCTTGGTCTCACATGTCCGCGGGTGTTTCAGATAGTTCATCCTCTGTGATCTCTGTGATTGAACTGGTGTAAACAGTTGAATTCAACTCTGAATTCCTTTTTCTTCTGTGATCTGACTTATATGCAAGTCTGCTGCTCTGAGACTGTTCTTTGCTGTGTTATGCTCGCTGTCTGCAGTGTGTTATTATATGACCAGCTACAGTCTCATCACTTATTGAAGTGTGATATTCATCTGATTTCTTCATTTCTTCTCATTCTTTTCTTATAATTGTGAAAAGATCAGAATAAGTAAGATTATCTGATTTGTAAGTATCTATGATTTCTCTTACTTTGTGAGACTTTTCAATTATAAGTCTCTTCTTTTTCAACACTGATGATAGTGCTGCAGATAATCATAATTCACTCAGATCTTACATCTTTAGTTTCACAAGTTATGAATCATTGATTAAGTTACATAAGACTCATCTCTCTGATTCTTTCAATGTGTACATTCTCAGAGAATGTGATTTGAGTATCTTATATAACTCAAACCATCTAGGTTGAAACTTCTCAGAACTCTCATTATGTATGAGAACTCACATTCTCATCTTGAGACTTGATTTCTTAACAAGTGAGTCTTATATTCTTTTTAATTGAATTGCTCAGTTCAGAAGTAACTTGTTAGCTTTTGCACGTGCATGACTGATCTCTTTCAATCTTGATTCTGTGTCCGTGACTGCTGTGTCTGCAACTGCTACTGTTGTGTCTGTAACTGCTCTCTTCCTCACCTTTTTCAAAGCATTCTCCGGGATGCGCGGATGCAATCCATACAACAGGTAGAATGATGAATGCTTGGAGACTGCATGCTGTTGAATTCATGTGATCAATAGCACCTGCCTGAGATATTCATTCTATAGTCTTGTAGACTTACTTACTAGATATTTTATCAGTATATTGCTCAAGATTCCATTCAAGCATTTCATCTTCCTGTTCATCTGTGAATGATATGATGTTGTTCTATGATGTCTTGTCTGTAACTGACTCATGAAATGCCTCACTACTTCTTCTATGAGGTTTGTATCATTATCAGTTAGAATCTTGCACAGCATTTCATAGTTGACATAGATCTCATTATATAGAAACTTCATCACCACCTCCTCTGTCATCTCTGAAACTGCTTTCATGACTGATCAGTCAGTAGCATAATCAATAGCAGTGATTATTCATCAATTTTCATTTGATATTTGTAACAATATGTCTATGAGGTTCATCTCTCATTATTTGAACAGTTGTATTATACACTTCATCTGATGTTATGCTTCTTCACATTCTAACCCTTTCTTAGATTCTTTCACAATCTGGCAATTCAGGCACTCATGAGTATACACCTGAATGTCCTCAGCCATGCTTGGTCAGTATGCTCTTGATTTGAGTATGCTCATGAGTTCAGAGCTTTCTAAGTGACTGAATTCTTTGTGCATGTGAGTTATCAAGTCATATTGAAATGAAGATTCTAGATAGAGAGCTTCTGTGTATTCTAGATCACAGTAAAGCATAACATCATTTTTCAATTTCCTCAGCTTGAAGTTCAGAAGTATCTCTTCTACTACTTTCACAAGATGCTTGTTATCTGACATCTTGTCATTCTTCAAGTGAGAGATCATAGTGTTCACTCATTCTGATTCCTTGCATTCTCTCAGTACATTTAACATGAACATTCCTTGTGCCTGATTCACAGAACTCTCACTCATGAAATTAAGTCTGTGACTGATTGTGTCAGATATCACTGCATCTGATTCTTTTCAGTATTTGATATAAAGATTGTACACTTGAAACTCTGAGATTCAATATACTAAGTGTTTGAAAGGTTTTGTCATTGATTGTAGATAGATAAGACTTTTATGATCTGTGATCATCATTGTTGTATGCCTGTTGTCAATATATCTATCTCACAATGCCAGTGTGTGCTTGATTGCTAGCAATTTCTTTTCATACACTGAGTAATTGAGCTCAGCATCTGATAGTTTTCTACTATTATATATCACTGAGTGCAGCTTGCTGTTCTTGCTCATCTGTAGAAGAGTGTCTCTGATAGCTCATTCAGATATGTTCATCTCAATGTAGAAAGGTTTATTACAATCTGATTGAATAAGTACTGAGAATGTTGTTATGTGTTCTCTCAGTGTGAGAAAAGCCTCTTCACACGCGATATTTCAGATGATTGAATGAAACTTCTTCTTTCACAGATTTACATTCATTTCTCTTAAGAGATCTGAGAGTGATGCAGATATTCATGTGAAATCCTTGATAAACCTGTGATAGTATGAAATCAACTTAAGAAACTGTCATACATGATGTACATTCCTCAGCTGCAGTCAATTTGCTATGACATTCAATTTCTCTGAGATGAGGTATATACAGTCATCACTCACTACATGTTCTATGAACTTCAACTCTTCCATTTCAAACACACACTTGATTGATTTGATATAGAGCTTATGCTCTGTCAGAGTTGTAAGCACTTCATTGAGATGCTTCAGATGTTCATTGTATGAGTTTGAAAAGACTAGAATGTCATTGAGATATACAAGGCATGAGGTTTCATTCTGTCTATGAAGAATTGTATTCATCATTATTTGAAAGATGATGAGCACATTTATCAGACTGAATGGCATTGTCAGAAATTCAAACTTTTCTTATTATGTATTAAATGTGGTTCACAGAACTGACAGTTCATCTACACAGATCTGCTAGTATTCTGAGAGAAGATCAATCTTTGATAGATATCAGGTGTTTCTGATTATATTCAACTGTTGTTGAATCTGTGACAGTGAATATTCATTCTTGATCATAAGCTTATTGAGTGCTTGATAATTGATACATATTCATCACTTCTCACCTGCCTTTTTCTTGAATAGGACTGGAAAGCCCCATGTGCTTGATGAGAATTGTATGAGATCACATTCTAGAAGGTCTGTGATCTGACACTTCTGTTCTTCAAGGTGTGTTTGTGACAGAGGGTACATATTCTGATTGACTGGTTTTACATCCCCTGTGTCAATCTCATGTATGAATCCTTGTTCTGGTGGCAATTCTGATGAAAGATCTGTTCAGAAGACCTTCTCATACTTCTTCAGAAGCTTCTTCATACACTTGTCCTTCTGCATATTCTTTATCTTGATTTCCTCTGCTTCCGGGTCCTGTATGACATACAGAATGCTTTTGAATGAGGTCTTGTGAATTATTCTCTTTGCTTGTTAATGCATAAGCAGATTTAACCCTTCTATATCAGGAGTGTGGAATGTCCTTCTCATATCAGTTAGTAGGATTGTATGAATCATTTTCTTTCTATCAGTCAACTGCATATAACATGTATGCTATTGAATCTGCAGATTGAACCTTTGAAATCAATTAAATTCAAGAATAAGGTCATATTTCATGTTCTGCAGCTCTCACACTCAAATATAGCAAGATCATTCTCTGAAATACAAGGGAACTCTTACTTTTGCAGGTGATATCAAATATTAATTATCAGATAATCTTATGCATTGAGAATTCTTCACTCAGCAGACCTCTTTCAATCTTTAAATTATATGATCACTAATATATTGTGTAGAAGCTTCTGTGTCTGCTAACACTTTTGCAGCCATCTCTCAATTCTTACTTAAGTGCCCTCTATACATTAACATTTCGGGCTCTAAGGCATTGAGATGAGTGTTCACTTTATCCTCGCTTGCATCCCAGTCAGGAGCCTGCTTCCTCTTGACATTTGCAGGATTCAGAGGATCATCTAACACAGGCATCTCTTTCACTTTGAAGACTTTTCATAGAATATCAGTGAGTGTCTTCAAGCTCACTGATTCTGCTAGTTTTTTGACTCTCTTGCTTCTCTTGACTGTGCATGCTGAGTGCAATCTTTTATATCATGATTTTGATGTCTGCAGTTGAAGCAAGCTTGATGCTCATGATATCAAGGTTTTCACTCAGAGGATCTCTTTTTCAGAGAATTTGGCACTTTAGTGATGACATTCAGATCTAGATTCATTGCATCTGAGTGTGTGACTTGTGTTATAGAAGTCTGATTACTCATTCTCTGCTGAGGCATACTTGATTGCAGTATTTTCTGTCACAATTGACTCACTTGTTCTTGTACAATGAGGATGTTGTATACTTTCTTCACTATGCCTGACTGTGAGGTTAAGCATTTTCATTCTGCTCTCAACTCAGGTGTAAGATCATGGATGAAGATCTGTAAACAGAAAGATGTTGAAAGCTCTTCATTCAATGTGAGATAGTGTAAACTGAAGTATATGAAGTATGATGTAAGATTGCTTACTTATCTACACTCAGTGAAGTGTTTGTAATACTTGTCTCACATATTCACTTTCTCAAAGTTGTGTAAGATTCACTTGAAAAACTCATTTCATGTTTGTGAGAATGAATATCACTTCAGATCTGTGAGGTTTATCTTTTCATCAGTTATTCATAATAACTTCACTTTTCTGTGTAGAAATGCAGCAGATCTTAAGACTTGTTGAAATTCTGTTAACTGTCTGTCTGTGAGTTCATGTTTAATCTGATAATATGATTGCATCTGACTTAGCCAGCTGATTACAGCATTATTTTTTCAGTTGCTATTGAAGCTTGATGACTCTGGCAGATCTTTTAGCTTGATATATCTCATGCTCAGATTCTCATCCTGCACAGTGATCTCTGATGATGTGTATGCTTCTGAAGAGATTGTGAATAATCATGATAAGATCTTCAGGTTCAGTGTAGTTGCCTGTCTGTGTAAATATTCAATCTCCTGCTACAGGCCTAAGATCTGGTTTTCTCTATTCTTATTGATGATGGTGATTGCATCAGTGAAGCTCTTCATAGTGAATGCTTGATCTGCAGTGAATGTCAATTGTTGTTTAACCTCTGTCTCAGCCTGCCACTGTGTATACAAGACCTCAATCTTGTTTAGAATTCTTGTACATGTACAGAGCTTCAATTTCAGTACAGCAGTCTCAGCTGCTTTTCTTACTGTTTCAAGTAAATTCTCTGAGAGATTCTGCATATCTTCTGATTCAGATAGCAGAGAAGAGTGTTGTTTATATCAGCTAGAGAAGGTATTCATTTCAGTGGTTTCTGATTGATCATACAATGTCTATTATTATATTACTATATCACTGTATTGTTCTATCACTATATCATTATATGATTTCTGTTATCATCATACAACTTCAGTAATAGCCACTCTTCTCTTTTATTTCTTTAAGTGAAGAGCAGTCTTCTTTGAATCTGATTCATCACTCTCATCTCTTTTTTCTCACACCTCATCTGTTTGTGTCTCATACATGGCATTCACCTGAGTGTGAAGTTTTCTCTCAACAAGTGAAGCAGTATCAATCAGATGCTTTTTCACTCACTGCTCTTCATACACTATCTTTTGAGATGTTCTAGGACCACACTGACATGATAACTATGAATTGCTTTGTAGATGGAATTATCATGCCCTGGAGAAGCCTGTGCTTCTCACTGATTTTTAGACATGCTATCAGATGTGATTCAAAGGTTGCTTAAGCCAGTGTATGATTACAGGTGTATGCTGGCTTCTTATATTGTAATCTTGTACACTAAATTAATTAGTGTACGCTATGGCCCCTTTGCACTCGTACGCGTACACTAGTAGTTCGGAAGCGGCCGCGTTATTATCCGACGGTCGTACGTTCTTCCGAACCACACAGATACTTGATACTCTTGACTTCAAAATCACACTTATCAATATCTATCAGTAGTCCTGCTTCTTGTAGCTGTTGTAATATCTTTTACACATATTCTTGATGTTCTTTTCTGAATTCATCAGTGAAGATGAGGATGTCATCTAGATAAGCAGATGTAAACTCATCAAGAAAATCTCAGAGCACTCAGTTAATATACTTCTGAAATGTACTGAGAGCATTAGTCAGTTCAAAGAGTGTGACTATTTATTCAAAGAGGTTATAACATGTTCAGAATGCTGTAAGTCATTCATTGCCTTCAGTGATATGAATCTTATGAAACACAGTGATAATATCTAGTTTTGTAAATCATTGAGCTCACTCAATCTGTGCTAGAGTTTCATTGATGAGAGATAAGAAATATCAATCTTTCTTTGTTAATCTGTTCAGATCTTGATAGTTCACACAGAATTGAAGTTCTTCATCTGATTTCTTTGCAAAGAGAATAGAGGCTGCAGTGAAAGAGTTGCTAATATGTATGAATTCTTTATTCAACAGATCATTGAGTGTCTTTCAAAGAAGAAGAAGTTCATCTCAGAACATGTTATAAAGAGAGTCTCATAGCAATTCAGAGTTCTTATCATCTTTTTTCTCTAACTTGATACTGTGATCCACTTCAGAACCTCATAAGAAAGGTATATTCATAATATTATCTTGTCAGAAGATATCTAGATATTCATGATATTATTGAGAGAGTTTTGTATGAGAATCTGTTGTTATAATATGAGATAACTTTTCTAGAGTCTTTCTGATATCAGCCAGACTGATGAAATAGATTGACATATAATCTTGCTGTCAGTGACTCTGTCAGTGATTTTGATAATGACTTCTTTTTCAGAGTAATTCATATGTATTGACAGAGATCTGTGTCAGATTCATGATCTTGTGAATGTCATCTTCATGAACTCTATCATTGTTAGAGAATATCAAGCTTCTATTTCAAGTATTCAATAAGATGTCTTGTTCAGATAGCTAGACAAGTTCTAACATAAGATTATAATCAAGATTATTAACTTTATACATGTAGATATCTTCACATTGATGTTCTTCTACATCTATAATCAGCTTTATCATGTAACAGGTACAAATGTCTTTTGAGTTATCAAATCCTGCAAGAAGTCAGGGTTTTGATAGAGAGATACACTGAAGGTTATAATATCTTATAACTGAAGATTTTATCATTGCATAGTGACATAGATCACTGTCTATCATAGTCTTCATATTATATATATTATTAATCACAGTGAATACAAGAATTGTATTCATTGCCATCTTCTCTTCAAATTATTATTGTTCAATCTCTTCAAGCTTCTGTTTGTGAATTTGAACAGAAGCTAATTTTTTTCCTGTTTCATCAGAGTGTTCTCATAGTTATTCTCTGAATCTTTCTCTAATGCAACATAGTTGATGTGAACAGGCACTGATTCATTCTTTGAATGAGAAGATACAAAGATTGATTAGCAGTTGAAAGCAATGTGTTCTGATCAGTTACAGTTAATGCACACTTTATATTGATATCAATCAGTAACTTCTTCAGAAGTGATCTCAGGAACTCAGAAGCCTGTTCAGACAGCGGAGACTCTTACTTGTGTGTAGGTATTCAAGTCTACTCAATTCATGACATCTGCATTATTGTTATTCCTCAGTATGAGTGTATGAGCTGCTGAAGTGTAACATCTTCTACCACTATTCTGTATATTCTTGAGCTTGGTAAGACAGTCATTCATTGTCTGAAGCTGTGTGCAGAAGCCTTCATAAGTTGAGTCTTCATCTGCACTTACAAGAGCCTGTAAGAGTTTGAAAGTCAATGTCTTCTTGAGCATGCTAATCTTTATTCAATTCTCTCAAGACTGATCATCTGCTTCTAGAATCTTAGTGTTGAAGTCAGGAATAAATGTTGTAAGAGAAGTGTTTCTCTGTCAGATACTCTGTAATCAATCTAATACTTTCTGTTGCATGACAGTGTCTTGAAACAGAACATCAAGATATTTCATGATATTGTCAGGTGTTTGCAATGCTGATTCACATGCTTTCATTTATGAATAGAACTTCTGTTTCATGTGATCCTTCAATCATTCATTGATATATTAATCTTGATTAGTTAATGAACTGATGAAATCTTCATCTACACTCAGTTTCATGAGCATTTTCATTCTTCATGATAAGTAGAGAGTGAGGTTGAAAGCATTAAAATATACAGAGACATCTAAGCATTCTTTCAGTGCTTTTATATTCAATTCTGTAGATGTTGAGATCATGTGAGTTTCTTATTGTGATAATTGTTGAATCTCTTCATATTGACATTGTTAAGTTGCATGCATATCAGCTATTTGTTATTGTTATAGTTTCAACATTGCTCAGAGTCACTGTGACACTGTGTCTATACTCATGTTTGAGAGTTTCATATTATTGTTAGACATGATTATATCAATTGTCAGATGTATGATATCTGTGAAATCTGAAGAAGTGTAATTGTATTTTTATACATCTGAGTGTCAGAACTCTCAGGTCTTTCACTGACATTCTCTTATAAGATCTTATTCTCTTCATAAGATCTTATTATGATTCAAAAGTTGCTTAAGCCAGCGTACGATTACAGGCGTACGCCGGCTTCTTATATTGTAATCTCATACGCTAAATTAATTAGCATACACTATGACCTCTTTACATTTGTACATGTATGCTAGTAGTTTGAAAGCAGCTGTGTTATTATCTGATAATCATACATTCTTCTGAATCACATTCTCTCTCATCAGATTCAGTCACACTCACATGATCATGTTGTACACTCTAGCTTCATGCAGATTAGCTCATCACTAGCATTTTATAATTATGTGACCTATCTCTGATTCAGCTAGCATTCTGTGTATACTCTTACAAAGAAACTTTCACTATATTACATCACTCATTCACTAACTTTTCTCATTCTTCAATCATCATCTTCATCATTGAACATTATTATCTCATTCAAGATTTCTATTCCTTCTTCTGTTCAACTCTTTTCATCTGTCTCTCTATCACATTATACATGTTCCTGGCAATGGCCTCTCATTTTCATAACAAGTGTTATTGTAGTGCTCATACTGAGCAGTTCATTAGCAGTAAGTGTAACACATTGTGAGATATACATGACCAGGACTTGTTTATCTTCTAATGATTGTCAGAATGTACTATCATGAATGGCACATCTTCTTCATCTTCTTATACACTCTCTTCATCTTCTTATATACTCTTAACTGTTTCTCTTCTCTGCAGGTTTCTGATTGTGTTTTCTGACATGATTTTATGTGAATGCCGATACTGATATATTTGTTTTTATTTGTGTAGAATCTTCATGTGTTGACAGATCTGTGTCTGTCAATAATAGTGAACTCAATATTGAATCATTGATCAAGAACTTGAAGAACGCGATAATGAAGGAATTGTCTGTGTCATGTGTGACTGAGTCTTCTATATTCTTCTCTGCTCTCTCTGTTCCTTCTTTCCCTGCTGTTTCCTCTCAATCTTCTACACTTGTCTCTGTGTCTGATTCTCCCGCTCCCGCTACCTCTGTTCCCATGTTCCCTGGTTTTGCTGCCTCTGCTTTCATTATCAGCTCTCCCTGTTTCAAGGAGATGTTGCATAGACTTAATGAACCATGTCTCTCAGTGTGTACACTTCTGCCCTTCTTGTTAACTCTCAGAACAATTTATTGTATGAAGATGATATATAATATAACTATCTGAAGCTCAGTTGCAGATGCTGATTATTATGTTTATTTTAAATATTCATGATGAGATAATCATTCATTCATATCAGAGAATTATTCTCTCTCTCAACAGTGTCTAGATTGTAAGTTCTTTCATTTTTCATCTTTTCTTTCTGACACTGATTTTTCTGTTCTTAGGAGAAATTGTTATGAGTTTTACTGTGTATGAAGTCATAACATTCACAGATATCAAGAAACTTTTTACAACTGTAAAGTTCAATATTACAGAGACATCTGCTCTGATAAATTTCTTCAGAATGATAGATCTATATCAGTCTATTCTCTAGTATCTATCATCTGACTTCATGATACAGGCAAAAGATATCTGTGTTTTTGAGAATGAAAATGCGGATGTTGTACTCTTTTACACTCACAGACATGAGGCTTGTATGTCTTGTCTGAGATATTATTGTGAAAATGAGCTGTTCATATACTGTGTTCTACTTTCTGCATTTTCTCATGTTTCTCTCTCTCTTTCTGAGAAGCCTTGTATATGTTGTAATTGCATGTACAACTCTAAGATCAGCAGATGTTTATTCAGTAATTGTTATCCCTGCTTTTTACAGTTTTATATACTAATAATAGTTCTTAGTTGCTTCAGTGCCAGAGATCATTTTAATTAAAGATAATAACACTGCTGAGACTACTCTCTCTCACTCTTAAGCTTCTTCTGTTACTTTCTCTCTCTTCTCTGCAGAGAAGGTTGTGTGCATATCAGATCATAAGTATTCAGCTCTGAGTAGCTCTCACTGTCATTTATCTGATTCTGTATCTTCTCCTTCTTCTGTTTCCTCTGTCTCTGTTCTCTCTGTCCTGGCTTCTAATTCTGTGAGTTCTGTGCTCTTCTTCAATTTCTCTATGTATATGTGTACGCATTTCTATATTGACATTCCAGTCAATCTTGTGATAAATGATATTAATGTTATATACAGAGCAGTAGAGGAATCAGAGATGTGTATAATATTATTATAAGAGTGACTTGTAACTCTTGAATTTCTTACAGATCTTGAGTTTTGAGATTTCTTTTGTTTTTTGATGTTTTTCAGATGATGTGATGTTGAAAATAGATTAAACATGTGATGTATGAAAATGAATGAGATGTGTATGATAACATTTGTCTTTTACAGCTGATTCTTACAGTTGATGATCAATTCATTATTTCTTTTCTTATGCTTTTTCTTTATCTGCTAGTCACTACTCTTACACAATCTCTATATAGTACAGTGTTTAGTAACTAGGTTCAGCAGCTTTCATCTTTGTGATTCTGTCTCATGCATTATACTGTCTCTCTTCACCTGCTCAGATCACTACAGTGAACAGCTCATTGAAACTAATCTCATCTGATCTCTGAGTGTCTTCAGAAGTTGAGATAACTTAGTCTCATATGTCTGTGAATGTTTCAGATAGTTCATTCTCTGTGATCTCTGTGATTGAACTGATATAAATAGTCATATTCAACTCTGAATTTCTTTTTCTTCTATAATCTGATTCATGTGCAAGTCTACTGCTTTGAGACTGCTCTTTGCTGTGTTGTGTCTGCTGTCTGCAGTGTGTTATTATACAACTGGCTACAGTCTCATCACTTATTGAAGTGTGATATTCACCTGATTTCTTCATTTCTTCTCATTCTTTCCTTGTAATTATGAAAAGATTGAAATAAGTGAGATCATCTGATTTGTAAGTGTCTATGATTTCTCTTACTTTGTGAGACTTTTCAATTGTAAGTCTCTTCTTTTTCAATGCTGATAATAGTGCTATGAATAATTATAATCTGCTCAGATCTTGCATCTTTGCTTTTATAAGTTGTGAATCATTGATTAAGTTGTGTAAGATCTGTCTCTCTGATTCTTTCAATACATACATTCTCAGAGAATGTGATTTGAGTATTTTATATGACTCAAATCATCTAGATTAGAACTTCTCAGAATTCTCATTGTATATGAGAACTCACATTCTCATCTTGAGACTCAATTTCTTAACAAGTGAGTCTTGTATTCTTTTCAATTGAATTGCTCAGTTCAGAAGTAACTTGTTAGCTTTTGCATGTGTGTGACTGATCTCTTTCAATCTTGGTTCTGTGTCCGCGACTGTTGCATCTGCAACTGCTACTGCTGTGTTCATAACTGCTGTTTCTGCTGTGTCTGCAACTGCTGTTCCTGCTGCATTCACAACTGCTTCCTTTCTCATCTTTTTCAAAGCATTCTCCGGAATGTGCGGATGCAATTCATACAACAGGTAGAATGATGAATGCTTAGAGACTGCATGCTGTCAAATCCGTGTGGCCAATAGTGCCTGTCTGAGATATTCATCTCATAGTCTCATAGACTTGCTCACTAGATATTTCATCAGCATGTTGTTCAAGATTTCATTCAAGTGTTTCATCTTTCTGTTCATTCACAGATAATATGACATTGTTCTACAATGTCTTGTCTGTAACTGGCTCATGAAATGCCTCACTGCTTCTTCTATGAGGTTTGTATCATTATTAGTTAGAATCTCACATGACATTTCATAGTTGATATAGATCTCATTATATAGAAACTTTGCTATCATCTTCTCTGTTGCCTCTGAAACTGCTTTCATGACTGGTCAGCCAGTAGTGTAATCAATAGCAGTGATTATTCATCAATTTTCATTTGATGTTTGCAGTAATATGTCTATGAGGTTCATCTCTCATTGTTTGAATGATTGTATTATACACTCTATCTGATATTGTACTTTCTTATATTCTAATCCTTTCTTAGATTCTTTTGTGATCTGGCAATTCAGACACTCATGAGTGTATGTCTGAATGTTCTCAGCCATGCTTGATCAGTATGCTCTTGATTTGAGTATGCTTATAAGTTCAGAGCTTTCTAAGTGACTGAATTTCTTGTGCATATGAGTCATTAAGTCATGTCTAAATGAAGATTCTAGATAGAGAGCTTCTGCATATTCTAGATTGTGATAAAGCATAACATCATTTTTCAATTTCCTCAGCTTGAAGTTCAGAAGCATCTCTTCTACTACTTTTATAAGATACTTATCATCTGACATCTTATCATTCTTTAAGTGAGAGATCATAGTGTTCACTCATTCTGATTCCTTGCATTCTCTCAGCATGTTTAATGTGAACATTTCTTGTGTCTGATTTGCAGAACTCTTATTCATGAAATCAGGTCTGTGACTGATTATGTCAGGTATTACTGTGTCTGATTTCTTTCAGTATTTGATATGAAGATCATACACTTAAAACTTCAAGATTCAATGTGCTAAGCATTTGAAAGGTTTTATTATTAATTATAGATAGATGAGGCTTTCATGATCTGTGATTACTGTTGTCATATATCTGGTATTAATATATCTATCTCATAACATCAGTGTGTGCTTGATCACTAGCAATTTCTTTT
The DNA here is from genome assembly GCF_000003525.1 of Blastomyces dermatitidis ER-3. Classification (NCBI taxonomy): domain Eukaryota; kingdom Fungi; phylum Ascomycota; class Eurotiomycetes; order Onygenales; family Ajellomycetaceae; genus Blastomyces; species Blastomyces dermatitidis. Next base: position 7,478,585 of record NW_025544774.1, read on the forward strand.
CATACACTGAGTAATTGAGTTCAGTACCTGATAGTTTTCTATCATTATATGCTATCAGATGCAGCTTGCTGTTCTTACTCATTTATAGAAGAGTGTCTTCAATAGCTCATTCAGATGCATCTGTCTTGATATAGAAAGATTTATTACAATCTGATTGAATAAGCACTGAGAATGTTGTTACATATTCTCTCAGTGTGAGAAAAGCCTCTGCATACACAGTATTTCAGATGATTGAATGAAACTTCTTCTTTCACAGATTTGTATCTGTTTCTCTTAAGAGATCTGAGAGTGATGCAGATATTCATGTGAAATTCTTGATAAATCTGCAGTAGTATGAGACCAACTTAAGAAACTGTTATACATGATGTATGTTCCTCAGCTGCAGTCAATTTACTATGATATTCAATTTCTTCAGAATGAAGTGTATACAGTCATCACTCACTATATATTCTATAAACTTCAACTCTTTCATTTCAAACACACACTTAGTTGATTTGACATAGAGCTTATGCTCTGCCAGAGTTATAAGCACTTTATCAAGATACTTCAGATATTTGTTGTATGAGTTTGAAAAGACTAGAATGTCATTGAGATATACAAGATATGAGGTTTTATTCTGTTTATGAAGAATTGTATTCATCATTGTTTAAAAGATAGCAGATGCATTTGTCAGACTGAATGATATTATCAGGAATTTGAATTTCTCTCATTGTGTATTAAATATGATTCACAGAACTGACAGTTCATCTACACAGATCTGCCAGTATTCTGAGAGAAGATTAATCTTTGATAGATATTAAGTGTTTCTGACTGTATTCAACTGTTGTTGAATCTGTGATAGTGAATATTCATTCTTGATTGTAAGCTTGTTGAGTGCTTGATAATTGATACACATCTGTCACTCTTCACTCATCTTTTTCACAAATAGAACTGAAAAGCCTCACACACTTGATGAGAATTGTATGAGATCACATTCTAGAAGGTCTGTGATCTGATACTTCTGTTCTTTGAGATGTGTTTGTGACAGAGAGTATGCATTCTGATTGACTGGTTTTGTGGCCCCTGTGTCAATCTCATGTACAAATCCTTGTTCTAGTGACAATTCTGATGAAAGATCTGTTCAAAAGACCTTTCTATGCTTCTTCAGAAGCTTCTTCATATGCTTGTCCTTCTGCATATTCTTTATCTTGATTTCCTCTGCTTCTGAGTTCTGTATAACATACAGAATGCTTTCAGATGAGATCTTACAAATCATTCTCTTTACTTGTTGATATATAAGCAGATTTAATCCTTCTATATCAGAGATGTGAAATGTCCTTCTCATATCAGTTAGTAGAATTGTATGAATCATTTTCTTTCTATCAGTCAACTGTATATAGCATGTATGTTATTGAATCTGTGAGTTGAATCTTTGAAATCAATCAAGTTCAAGAATAAGATTGTATTTCACATTCTGCAGCTCTCATACTTAAATATAGCAAGATCATTCTCTGAAGTGCAAGGAAACTCTTACTCTTGCAGATAATATTAAATATCAGTTATCAGATAATCTTATATATCAGAAATTCTTTACTCAGTGAACTTCTTTCAATCTTCAAATTATATAATTATTAATATATTGTGTCAAAGCTTCTTTATCTGCTAACACTTTTGCAGTCATCTCTTGATTCTTATTCAAGTACTCTCTATACATTAACATTTCAGGTCTCAAGGCATTGAGATGAGCATTCACTTCATTATTCTTGTCTGCACTTCATTTAGAAGCCTGCTTCTTCTTTACATTTGCAGGATTCAGAGAATCATCTAACATGAGTATCTCTTTCACTTTGAAGACTTTTCATAGAATATCAGTGAGTGTCTCTGAGCTTACTGATTCTGCTAGTTTTTTGACTCTCTTGCTTCTCTTGACTGTATATGCTGAGTGCAATCTTTTATATCATGATTTTGATGTTCACAGTTGAAGCAAGCTCAATGCTTGTAACATCAAGGTTTTCACTCAGAGAATCTCTTTTTCAGAGAATTCAGTGCTTTAGTAATAACATTCAGATCTAGATTCATTATATCTGAGTATATAACTTATATTATAGAAGTCTGATTACTTGTTCTCTGCTGAGATATACTCAATTACAGTATTTTCTGTTGCAATTGACTCACTTGTTTCTGTATGATGAGAATATTATATACTTTCTTCACTATGCCTGACTGTGAGGTTAAGCATTTTCATTTCACTCTCAACTCAGATGTAAGATCATGAATGAAGATCTGTAAATAGAAAGATGTTGAAAGCTCTTCATTCAATATAAGATAGTGTAAGCTGAAGTGTGTGAAGTACAATGTAAGATCACTCACTTATCTACACTTAGTGAAGTGTTTATAATACTTATCTTATATATTCACTTTCTCAAAGTTATGCAAGATTCATTTGAAAAACTCATTTCATATTTATGAAAATGAATATTGCTCTGAGTCTGTGAGATTCATCTTTTTATCAGTCATTTATAATGACTTTGCTTTTTCATGTAGAAATGTGACAGATCTTAAGACTTGTTGAAATTCTGTTAACTATCTGTCTGTGAGTTCATGTTCAATCTGATAATATAATTGCATCTGACTTAGTCAGCTGATTGCAGCATCATTTTTTCAGTTACTATTAAAGCTTGATAACTTCAGCAGATCTTCTGACTTAATATATTTCATACTCAGATTCTTATTCTGTGCAGTGATCTCTGATGATGTGTACACTTCTGAAGAGGTTATGAATAATTATGATAAGATCTTCAGATTCAGTGTAGTTATCTGTCTGTGTAAATATTCAATCTTCTGCTACAGGTCTAAGATCTGGTTTTCTCTATTCTTATTAATGATGATGATTGTGTCAGTGAAGCTCTTCATAGTGAATACTTGATCTGCAGTAAATGTCAATTGTTATTTGACTTCTGCCTCAGCCTGCCACTGCATATGCAAGGCCTTAATCTTGTTTAGAATTCTCATACATGTACAGAGCTTCAATTTCAGTTCAGTGATTTCAGCTGCTTTTCTTACTACTTTGAGTAAACTCTCTGAGAGGTTCTGCATATCTTCCAGTTCAGGTAGCAGAGAAGAATGTTGTTCATATCAGCTAGAAAAGGTATTCATTTCAGTGGTTTCTGATTAATTGTATGATGTCTATTATTATATTGCTATATCACTGTATCATTATATTACTATATCATTCTGTTATTGTTATATTACTATATCACTGTATTGTTATATTGCTATATTATTCTGTTATCATTGTACAACTCCGGTGATAACCATCTCTTCTTTTATTCTTCTTTTGAGTAGAGAGCAGACTTCTTTGAATCTGGTTCACTGCTCTCATTTCTTTTCTCACACCTCATCTGTTCACATACATGGCATTTGTCTGAGTGTGAAGTTTTTCTTCAACAAGTAAAGCAGTATTAATTGAATACTCTTTCACTCACTGCTCTTTATATGCTATCTTTTGAGGCATTCTAGAACTACACTGACATAATAACTATGAATTGCTTTGTAGACAGAATTATCATGCTCTGAAGAAGTCTACACTTCTCACTGATTTTTAGACATGCTATCAGATGTGATTCAAAGGTTGCTTAAGCCAGTGTATGATTACAGACATACACCGGCTTCTTATATTGTAATCTTGTATGCTAAATTAATTAGTGTATGCTATGGCCTCTTTACATTTGTACATGTACGCTAGTAGTTCGGAAGCGGCCGCGTTATTATCCGACGGTCGTACATTCTTCCGAACCACATTATTATAAGACCAGAGTGACTGATGAGCAAGCTTCTATCTGAGAACTATCTGAGAACTCAGTGTTCACTTAACTGTTTGACTGTTTCTCTATTTCTTATGTATTGTTACATGTTCAGATATCTCTCAATGAATAATCATTTCTAATAAGAAGATAATGAATGTTTTTATAGTGTAAGAGGCCTACACTGAATAGATCAGTATAATATTGATAGGTCTTATATAACAAAGATAAAAATGTTAGAGAAGGAAAGAAAGAGAAAGTGTGAGAATCAGTGATTGAGATGGATATTTATACACATATGTGGTGATGTACATGGTGGAGCTTCAGAGTGGAAGAATATACACGCGTTCATAGCAGCTGAGAATTGGTGATTGGGAATGGCCAAGAATCAGAGTGTATGCTACGCGCGTTCATAGCAGCTGCAGATCAGTGATTGGAAATGACTGAGAATTGAAGCATATGCTACATGTGTTTGTAGTGGCTGCGGATCGGTGATCAGAAATAGCTGAGAATCAGAGTGTATGCTATGTGTGTTTGTAGCAGCCGCGAATCGGCGATCGGGAATGGAAGAATCTATGAAGTGTAATGGAATAGTCTATATGATTGATCGGGCGCAGCCCGCCACATAGTGTATATCTTAGCAGTTTCTATCTCATTCATCTGCAGCAGTTAATGTAAAAAAAAAGATCTTAGAAATAGTTTTTTACTTCTCTTGAAAAGATAAGGTGTTTTTCTCTGAGTTTTATATAATATTCTTACAAAGAATTAAAAACAGAGCTGTTTTCTGTTATAATTTCATATTCTTTTAAGTAAGAATAACTTTTTCAGTGACTAAAGAGCTTTTTTTAATACTTAATTCTTTTTTACACTCTTTATTAACTGATTTGAGTTGCACACTTGTTGTGTGAGAAGAATTGAATAATTTAGAATAAAATTAAATAGTTTTCATCAATTTCTCTGTAAAAAATTGATTTATTTTTTATCAGTTTTTCTCTTAAAAACTATCATATTATCTGATTTATTATCAATTGATATCATACTTTTTCTCACTGTATTCTAAGAAAGAGATTGTAAAGATTTTATTAATTTATCTCAAAAATCAATTTTAGTTTATTAGATTCTCTTTAAAAATCTAACCTAGTTACTGAACTAGTGTGAAAAAAATCAGGTGTTTTATATATAAAAGTCTTTTATTCTTCTTTTGAAACAGTCTAATCAACTTTTCAATTGAAAACAGACTTAGAAACCTCTTAATTGAAACAGTCTGAAAAACTTTTCAAAAGAGTTCAATACATATCTCAATTGAAACAGTCTGACTAACTTTTCATTGAGTGAGAACAATGAGTTCAAAAATACACTCAGTTGATGTGAAAAAAGATGCTTTCTTAAATACTATTTCTGAGATTGAAATCCTGAAGAGAAGAAAGACAGAAGAAATAGAGAAATAACAAGTTCTTGAAATACAGAAACTTGAAAAAGCAAGCAAGATTCTTGAAAAGCAGTGTCTGAGTGAGATAAATGAAGAAGTTCTGTTAATTCTTCATACTCAGACTAGACAACTACAGAAGATGATTAAGTTCAAACTTGGAATTTCAAACACAGTTTAAAAAATATTGAAAATGTCTAGTACAATCACTGACTTCTTATCTTGCACTTCTTTCTCTTTTTCTACTTCTTCTTCTTCTTTGAATTAGAAGAAAACATATGCTTAAGCAGCTGAATCTACTGTCTCTAATCCTACTATCTTAAAACATGCTTAAAATCCTGAGAAAACTGAGAAGAATAATGCTCATACTTCTATTCATAGAAAAGTGAAGAAAAAAATACAAAAGAAGAAAAACTTTCAAATCTTCAGAAATAGAAGACTTATTCTCAAAGTCTCAAACTAGGACATCTTGTAAATGAACAAGCTAAACTCAAATCTCATTTTCAGAATCAGAAATGAAATTAATCAGCAGTTCTTTTCTCAGTTAATGACTGATATTAAAGTTCAAAAACCAGTTATAGCTTCAATTGAGTTATTCTTCTTTGAAAACTCTATCATTCTGACTACAATGTCTGAATTCAGTGTAAAATTTCTTATTCAGAATGAGAATCTCTGAAAATCAGCAGTAGAATCTTTATTAAACACAATAATTCTATCTGAGAGAGATGAAAAGTGAGATAAATTCATTCTTCATGATATTTCAGTTGAAATTTTTGACTGTGAAGAAGAAATGCTACTTCTTAAAAATGAATTAGAAGAATACAACTCTGTTCAACTGAGAAAAGAGTCTGTATAACTAAATTTAATTGAGTTCAGACAAAGTAGAAGAAATGCCTGTGTTCTAGTATATATAAAAACACTTGAACAGTCAAAGATCTCTGAAGTAAGAGTAGCAGATTTGAAAATGAGAGTTCATAAATACAAAGACTCAAGAATGAATCTCAAAGCTCAAACACAGTATTAAAACTGTCAAAGATATGAATACTTTGCAATCTTCTGTTTCAGAGACTCAAAATGTGTATTCTGTATCAGAGATCACAAAACTAGTGAGTATAAATATGAAACATGCTCAAAAAGAGATGAAATATATTAACACACTCTGCTTAAATGCTCTAATTGCAAAGAAAAACATGCATCTAGCTCAAAAGAATGTATGTTTGATTCAAGAACTCAAAAGAACTGAAGATAAGATGAAGCTCAAAGCAAATCTAGAACTGAAAAGAATAGTTAAGTCAGTAAACTCACAACTGCAAGCTTAAAAAGAAGAAACTCTCAACTATTTAAATCTTTAAACTTCAATTCTCCAGCTAAATGTAAACAGAATTTGAATTCTTAAACTTCTGTTAAGATTAGAGAATTGAGAAATGACTCTGATGATAAACTAGATATAATGTAAGTAGTTAAGATTTCTATCTTTCAGAATAGTTATAATCTACTATCTGATGATAGTGATTAGATTCTACTCTACTCTCTTTTAGTATGAATATACAACAAAAATAATAAAAAAAGTTTAAAAACTCTTCAAAAATCACATTTATTCAAAATAATGTGAATAGAAACTCAAATTGTATTTATTCTTGTCTTCAAATTGCATTTGAATAAAAAGTTGATTTTGTACTACTTCAGGAACTGAATTTTGATGCTGAGCAAAATTACATCATTTCTCATTCAAGCTACTACTGCTTTCTATCTCAAAATCTGAGATAAAGTTAAGAGTAGTGATCTATGAAAGAAAGAGATCAAGATATCAATTTAATCTAAGATTTGATATCATGTCTGACCCTGATATTCTGGTGAGTGATATTATAGATAAAGAAAATGAGTTTGATACTATATCACTCATAAATATCTATAATGAAAAGTCATTGAAGAAAAATAATAATATCTGAACAATTGATAGAGGATTTCTGAATATAACTTCATTAAGAAACTCTATAATTGCAGAAGATTTCAATGCATGTGATTCCTGATGAAATTCAGAATACAAGAGAGCAGTGAGAGCTGATAATCTGATTGAATAGATCTTTGAGCATTCAATAGATTTGGTTAATAAGTCTGATCAACAAACATTCTTTAGAAAAGACATGAAACAGAAATCTATTATAGATCTAATCTTCATGTCATAAAATCTAATGAAAAGAAGAGTTGTAAACTGGTTTATTGATTCAAATGAGACATCAGAATCAGGTCATGAGATTATTCAATTTAATATTGAACTGAGTGAAAAACAAATGAGTGAAAATTCTCTTCTCTCTAATCAGTTTAACTTTGAAAAAGCTGATTGAAAAGCAGTTGAAGAAAGCATAAAACTGTTAAAATCTGAAAGACAGAATGAGCTATATTGAAATTCTGATCAAGATATCTTAAATGAAATACTTGAGAATAGAGTGAAGCTTATTACATCTATTATTCTAATAAGTGTTAGAGATAATATTTCAAAGAGAAAATCTTCTGAGTATTCAAAACCTTGATGAAATGAGAATATCTCATCTAAAAGAAAAGAATTAGCTACTGCTAGAAGAGATTGAAAGAATGATGTAATATCTGATAAAGAGTTCAAAGCTGTCAGAAATAAATATTTTTCAGATATTAAAAAAGCTAAAACAGACTGCTGAAATAAATTTCTTGAAGAAGCATAAGAAAAAGAAGTTTTTAAAGCTTTTAACTATACTAAAACAAGAAGTGTAGCAAAACTTTCAACCTTAAAATATGAGTTTCAGAATGAATCATATACAGCAAACTCTTTTGAGAAAAAATGTCAAGCTTTTATAAGAACTCTCTTTTAAAACTCATCAGATTCAGATTCAGAGAAACAGAATATATCACTTCTTAACTATATTGATGAAAATGACTGAGAATGGCCTGATCTTACTCAAGATGAATTAGAGTCAGCTATCTACTCAAGTGCAGTTAAGACTGCTTCAGGGCCTGATTCAATTAATCACTTGATTATTCAAAATACATACTTCTACTTAAAGAATGAATATTTTAAGCTCTTTTTCAATCTCTTGAAAAATGAATATCATTCTGAATGCTGAAGAGAAGCCACTGGAGTGATTCTTACAAAACCTAATAGAAAAACTTCAATTCTCAAGTTATATAGAGTAATATCTCTATTAAACTGCCTAGGAAAGGTTTTAGAAAAGATAATAGCTACTTAACTATCTTTTATAAGCTCTATCAGTAATTCTCTTTTATTCAGTGAATAAATGAGAGATAGAAAACAGTATTCTGCAATTGACACTATTCTCTCAGTTATTCATAATATTCAAGTAACAAAGTATGAAGATCTGATCTCAACTGCAGTTTTTGTTGATATAAAAGAAGTATTTGATTATATTTCAAAGTCAAAGTTAATTCAGACATTGAAGATGTTAAAACTGCTACTTTCTCTAATAAAATGAGTTAACTGTTTTATATCTAAAAGAATTATACAACTTTTCTTTGATGAAATGAAATAAGACAAGACTGAGATAAAAATAGAAGTATTATAAGAATGTTCAATCTCACTCAATTTATTTACAATATACACTGCATATCTATTCAAAAATAGAAATATGAGAATAGTGTAATCTCTGAGTTATCTGAATGATATTGATCTAGTCTACAGCTCAAAAACTATTAAAGAGAATTTAAAAGTTATTGAAGAAGCTGCAAAGAAAATCTTTGTTAGAGTAGATATCAATTAAATTGAATTTGATATGAATAAAACTGAGTTAATTCATTTCTTTTCTAGATTCAATGAGAAAGAACTATCTCTAACTCTTTTAAATAGAGAGATTAAACCCAGTGTAAATGTCAAATGATTAGAAGTATAGTTAAACTCTAAGTTGAATTTTAAATATCACATTCACAAAGAACTGTCAAGGCAGAAAGACTATTAAACAATATAATCAGACTATTAAATACAGAGAGAGGTCTATTCTTCCAGACTATGAGACAGTTATATATAGCCTGTATTACATCAGTAGCTAATTATGAAGTTCAAGTTTAATGAAATAATCAAGGAAATTTCACTGAACTCTTTCAAAGTCTGTAAAATAGAGTCTTGAGAAGAATTCTGACAGCATTCAAATTATCTTCTATTAAAGCAATGAAAATTGAAGCTTCAATTCCTTCTTCTACTATTAGATTTGAAAAGGCCTGTATGAACTATACTCTGAGAGTTATAAAGATGAGCTTAAATCATATAATCAGAGAAAGAGTCTCTTCTTCATTTCTATTAATTAACTCTGGAAATGAACTGGATTGAAATAGATTTCTTGATTGAAATGAAAATAATTCTTCAAAGAAAATGTCTTCTCAACTGTACAGACTATACTCTCTGATTAAAAATTAATTTTCTTGTTTAAATGTTGAAAAAGTTAATTATAAGAAGTTATCTCTCTGAAGAGAAAAGCTTGAATCTCTTATAGACTTATAAATAAGTGAACTATCAAAAGAGAAAGAATATGAACAGCATTTAAAGAGAATTTCTACAATTAATATAAAAGACTCTATTCTGATTTATTCAGAGGACTCAAAAAATGAGAATTTGAATAGATTAGATACAGGCATTGCTTATACTGAAGATAATATCAATTTTATCTCAGATTTCTGAAATCTAGACTGTGAATCTGAAGTCTTTGATACTGAACTATTTGTAATAGTGAAAGGTTTCAAACTCATAGAAATAAAATCTTATAAAAGAGGAAATAGTTTGAAAGAGATATGAATATTCTGTGATAGTCAAGCTGCTTTAAAAAGACTTAGAAATAGTCAGATTTATAATAATCAAATGAATCTTGAACTAATCTTAAACTCTGTTTTGAAAATTTAAAAGAGAACAATATCAAAGCTGATAATTCATCTACACTGAGTTTCTGCTCATATGAATATTTATGACAATGAATTGACTGATTCAGCTGTAAAAAAGAGTGCAGAATTAAGCAGATCTATTCAAAAAATTGTGTTCTGATCTTTTATAAAGAGAAAAATAAAAGAATCTTGTTTAGATAAGTAGAATGAAAGCTGGCAGAAAGAAAAGAAGAGTATACATTATTCAAGATTTGAAATAAAACTCAAGTGCAAATCTTGTTCAATTAAATATAAAAAGAAAATATTCTCATCTATAATACAGCTGAAACTAGAACATGGCTATTTCAAATCTTATATACAAAGATTTGATAATAGATTTGACTCAATAGAATGCTCATTCTGCAATTCAAATGAGAATTCTGAGCATATTGTAATACACTGTGTATTATACAATAGTCTCAAAGTCAGATTGAAAGAGAAGTATAATCTAAATCAATTAAATATGAGATTCTTATTCTCAACTGAGACAGGAATTAAATACTTAATAGACTTTCTATCAGAAACTCAAGCAGCTATAAGAAAATGACTAAATTCAGAATTATCTGAATATGAAGAGGAGGAAATCAATCAGATATAGTCTGTTAGAACAGCTATATACTATCTTTTAATAATTTGTTTTATTACAGTCTCTCTTTACTTTATCTTTTCCTTTCAATTTCTTTCTATCTATCTATTTAATGTGTCTATCTTTAAAACTGTGTTCTCTTTCTCTTTTCCTTTGTCATGATATTGTCAAATGATTTCAAAGTATCAGAAGATGTTAAAACACTGTAATTTGTAAACAGTTTTTATATTCTGAGCTGGAATTTTCTGATTTTATATATCTGAAATTGATGAATATATAATAGTTATCTTTACAGACATAGAAAAAACCCTGAGAACTAAAAGTTCTCAGGTAGATATCATAGTCTCTAACTGTATACATCTATAATTGAATAATAATAATAATAATAATAATGTTAATTCTATAGTAAATATAGCTGATAGTCTCATCAAGTCACTGACAAAGCCTGCATTTGAAGATTTTATCAAAAGAGTTAACATTCAGGAAATTGAGAAGAAGAAATGATTGAATGATAATAATAATATAGTAAATCAATAGATTTTACATGTATTTCTTGATTTTTACAGTTATTGCTATACAGATATCTTTTCTAATAAGAAAATCAAAGTCTGATTGATGTAATAAAGTATTATTGCATTTTTGAAAGATTTGAGAATGAGAAAGGCCCCGGGTGACGGCTTATTATAGGTCATGACATAGTAAGAGAGAGTGTTGATAATTACTACATCTACTCTAGTCACATGCCACTGCAATCTATTTAGCGTAACTCGCGTAGATAGATTACATAATATTATCAATGTTATCAGGAAGTAGAAAACTTGACCTCACTAAGTGCGTCACTTGACCTCGTTACATAATCATGACCCCGACCTCGCATAATACAGTAATAATCAGTTGGTAATTGACTTTCAACACTCAGCTTATCAATCAATCAAAGCATGTATAGCTGATTCATAATCAATTAAATAAATAGATAAATTCATATAGAATATAAAGAGATATTTTACAGAATTTTAAAATATATCAAGATAAAAATATTTAATAATTGATTTTAAATTGATTTTAAATTGATTCTGAATTGATTCTGAATTGATTATAGTAATAAAAATAGATTTAATCTATATATTTAAGTAATTAATAATTGATTGAAAATCAGTTGATAATCAATTCAGTATTATTATTAAATTCAAGAATAATTTCAGTATTAAATTGATTTTGAATTGATTTTGAATTGATTCTGAATTAATTGTTAATTAATTATAGTAATAAAATAAATTCAATCTATATATTTAAGTAATTGATAATTGATTGAAAATCAATTAATAATCAATTCAGTGTAAATTATATAAATACTTACTTTATTATTAAATTCAAGAATAATGTCAGTATTAAATTGATTTTAAATTGATTTTAAATTGATTTTAAATTGATTGTAGAATTGATGATAAATAATTGAGTGGTTTCAAATTACAAGAAAAGATGTATTGAGCGAGGTCAGGTAGTGGCACGGGCCACATTTGCGAGGTCAGCTTACATAATGAGGTCAAGTGACGCACTTAGCAAGGTCAAGTTTTCTGTATACATCAATGTTATTCATCAAGATATTACGTGGTTGATTACATTAATAATAATTATAGAATAGTTGAAGGTTGTATTAATAGATCTATCTACAAGAACATAATATAGTGATAAGTCACATGATATAGTGGAATTGTTAATACAATATCTGTAACAGTTAACACCCTCTCTCAAGATAATAAGAATCACATATAAAAACACTCAAATTATCAAGATAGTCTGTCAAAATCAAATACAAATGTAAAATTAAACATTCTCAACTTTTACATCTGTAAGACCTAGTAAAATCATGAATTATGCAAATGTCACAGTGTCTAGAGATTTAGTGAGTTCATCTGCTATTATCTGAGTAGTGAGAATGTATTCTAAATCAATGATTCTCTGATTCAACTGTTAATATGAAAAATGAAAATACATATCAATATACTTACTTCAGATTATAATGACAGCCATCTTTATAAGATCTATGATACTCTTATTATCAGTAAGAATTTATATCAGAGATGTAGTAATGAAGTCAAGCTTAATTATAAGGTTTCAGATTCATATTACTTCACAGATCATCTTACTAAAAGTCATATATTCAGTCTCATTGAAATTTAGAGATACATAAGATTGTTTTACTGAATACTATGAAATTAAGTCATCTACAAGATAAGCTTTAGAGATACTACCAACCGCTTCACCACGAACTCGCTCGATTTTTCGAATAAGAACCCGCCGATAGATCCATCGAAAAGCCCTCGATCATACGAGCATTCTGACCCCATCGCCGACCGCATACCCTGTGTGGTGGTGGAGTTATCCAGCCAAACATGAACCGGACGTTGTTCAAAACTCCTGTGTAGGAGTATCCCCTGTTCTCCCCTATCACACCACAACCCCGGGCCAAAGTGCCATACAAATTGTAAGGTGAAGAGACCTAGTCATATACACCAATCTTCTCGATTTTGGAAGATCCCTGATCTGTAGTTGTGAAGATATCTGAGAAGCGACCTCCATGAAAACCCTGTCCATCTTCGATGTTTCAAAACACCAACACCAAGTCTCACTGTTGTACCGCCCTTCCTAATCTGGCCCATCCCCGGCAGAAAAATACAAAAAGATACCTCAGTGATAATATCAAGCACATAACCAATGGCCACTTCTGAAGTGCAACCTCCATGGTCTGTCTTCAGTGTATCTGAACATCAACACCAAGTCTCGCCCTCATACCACCTCTCTCAATCTGGCCCATCCCCGACAGAAAAGTACAAAAAGATACCTCAGCAACTGTACTCAATACATAATCAGCAGACATGATAACTATAAAATCAGTATATCTCAAGATCTGACTGAGCCTTTAATCCCTGCATAGTGAGATATATTAAATCTAGTTTTAATATCTCAATATTTAATAGATTCTGCAAGGGATTGAGAACAGCAACACTAGATTTCTATTGAATTTGAGAATTAACTCTATATTGATATAATCATTGACAAAGTCTTCTATTTTGAGATATAAATAATCAGTTCCTCTACATCCTGCTGATAATATTTATATTATTATATAGAAACAGACTTATATTCTCTATAATATCAAGACTCTGAAGAGAGAAAGTCTTGATAGAGAGTATACAGTAGTGCATATTTTAGCAGTTTCTATCTCATTCTTCTGCAGCAGTTAATGCAAAAAAAAAAAGATTTTAGAAATAGTTTTTTACTTCTCTTAAAAAAGTAAGATGTTTTTCTCTGAGTTTTATATAATATTCTTACAAAGAATTAAAAACAGAGTTGTTTTCTGTCATAATTTCATATTCTTTTAAGTAAGAATTACTTTTTCAGTGACTGAAGAGCTTTCATTAATACTTAATTCTTTTTTATACTCTTTATTAACTGATTTGAGTTGCACACCTGTTGTGTGAGAAGAATTGAATAATTTAGAATAAAATTGAATAGTTTTAATCAATTTCTCTTTAAAAAATTAATTTATTTTTTGTCAGTTTTTCTCTCAAAAACTGTTATATTATCTGATTTACTATCAATTGATATCATACTTTTTCTCACTGTATCTCAAGAAAGAGATTGTAAAGATTTTATTGATTTATCTTAAAAATCAATTTTAGTTTATTAGATTCTCTTTAAAAATCTAACCTAGTTACTGAACTAGTGTGAAAAAAATCAGGTGTTTTATACATAAAAGTCTGTGATTCTTCTTTTGAAATAGTCTGACCAACTTTTCAATTGAAAACAGACTTAGAAATCTCTTAATTGAAACAGTCTGATCAACTTTTCAATTCAAAAGAGTTTAATAAATATCTCAATTGAATAAGTCTGATCAACTTTTTATTGAGTAAGAATAATGAGTGCAAAAGTACACTCAGTTGATGTGGAAAAAGATGCTTTCTCAAATGCTATTTCTGAGATTGAAATTCTGAAGAGAAGAAAGAAAGAAGAGATAGAGAAATAACAAGTTCTTGAAATACAGAAACTTGAAAAAGCAAGTAAAATTCTTGAAAAGCAGTGTCTGAGTGAGATGAATGAAGAAGTTCTGTTAATTCTTCATGCTCAGGCTAGATAATTACAGGAAGTGATCAAGTTCAAACTTGGAATTTCAAACACAGTTCAAAAAACTTTGAAAATTTCTAATACAATCACTGACTCTTCAGTTTGCTCTTCTTTCTTTTCTACTTCTTCTTCTTCTTCTTCTTTGAATCAGAAGAAAACATATGCTCAAGCAGCTGAATCTGCTGTCTCTAAATCTGCTGTCTCTAAACCTGCTGTCTCAAAACCTGCTCAAAATCCTGAGAAAACTGAGAAGAATACTGCTCATGCCTCTATTCATAGAAAAGTGAAAAAGAAAATGCAAAAAGAGAAAAACATTCAAATCTTCAGAAATAGAAGACTTATTCTCAAAGTCTCAAATCAGGACATTCTGCAAAGAAACAAGCTAAACTCAAATCTCATTTTCAGAATCAGAAATGAAATTAATCAGCAGTTCTTTTCTCAGTTGATGACTGATATTGAAGTTCAAAAATCAGTTATAGCTTCAATTGAATCATCATTCTTTGAAAACTTTATTATTCTGACTACAATGCCTGAATTCAGTGCTGAATTCCTTATTCAGAATGAGAATCTCTGAAAGTCAGCAGTAGAATCTTTGCTAAATACAATAATTCTATCTGAAAGAGATGAAAAGTGAGATAAATTCATTCTTCATGATATTTCAGTTGAAATTTTTGACTGTGAAGAAGAAATACTACTTCTCAAAAATGAATTGAAAGAATATAACTCTATTCAACTGAGAAAGAAGCCTGTATGACTAAATTCAATTGAGTTCAGATAAAGCAGGAGAAATGCCTCTGTTCTAGTATATATAAAAATACTTGAACAGTCAAAGATCTCTGAAGTAAGAGTAGCAGGTTTGAAAATGAGAGTTCATGAATACAAAGACTCAAGAATGAACCTCAAAGCTCAAACACAGTGTTCAAACTGTCAAAGATATGAACACTTTACAATCTCATATTTTAGAGACTCAAAATGTGCATTCTGTGTCAGAGATCACAAAACTAGTGAGTATAAATGTGAAACATGCTCAAAAAGAGGTGAAATTTGTCAATATACTCTGCTTAAGTGCTCTAATTGCAAAGAAAAACATGCATCTAGCTTAAAAGAATATATATTTACTTCTAGAACTCAAAAGAACTGAAGAAAAGATGAAGCTCAAAGTCAATCTAGAACTGAAGAGAAGAGTCAAGCCAGTAAACTCACAACTATAAGCTCAAAAAGAAGAAACTCTTAACTATCTAAGTCTTCAAACTTCAATTCTCCAGCTAAATGTAAACAGAATTTGAATCCTCAAACTTCTGTTAAGATTAGAGAATTGAGAAATAACTCTGATAATAAACTAGATATAATGCAAGCAGTTGAGATTTCTACTTTTCAGAACAGTTATAATCTACTATCTGATAATAGTGATTAGATTCTACTCTACTCTCTTTTAGTATGAATATACAACAAAAATAATAAAAAAAGTTTAAAAACTCTTCAAAAATCACATTTATTCAAAATAATGTGAATAGAAACTCAAATTATATTTATTCTTGTCTTCAAATTGCATTTGAATAAAAAGTTGATTTTATACTGCTTCAGGAGCCGAATTTTGATACTGAGCAAAAATATGTCATTTCTCATTCAAGCTACTACTGCTTTTTATCTCAAAAGTGTAAGAATAAGTGCTCGCAGGCGATTATTCGGGTGTTTGCAGCTTGGCGTGATATGTACTGTTAACTACTAGAAGTATTCATGATAGAAAGATAAAATGTAGAAGTCAAATGTATAATAGTATTCAAGCTGAGTTATGAATAGTATTCATGAACTCCAGTCTATATAGTTGTGTGTAGTCAAGAGTCACTAGCTCTATTAATTACATGAGAGATAGAAATAGAGATAAAGAATTTACAAGAAGTGAGATTTCTTATATATTCTTCCCTCTCTAAGACTTCATCTGTGAAGCCTTTCACTGAGTGACTTCATAGAATCAGCTCAGCACTGCAGTGATACTCACTAAAAACTCTTCACATCTATAAAAAATCTCAGTGAGAAAAAATCTCTTATCATTATAAAGAGAAAAGAGTCTGTCACTCAGTTTCTTATTTCATGAGATTCTTTATAATCTACAGATTCTTCTCTGACTATCACACAGATTCATCTCACATCTTTCATATAGAAGAGTTTCAGTTGACTCTCAATTATTTTCATAAGATTCTTATGTGATTATCACACAGATTCATCTCACAGATGAATCACTCTTTGTAAGATCACTCTCATTAAAGAGAAATATTCATGAGTTAATCTTTCACTCATTCTTACAAATCATTGTTCTTTGACACTGTAGAATTGTGAGGAATTTTCCATTCTTTCATCAACTCTGTAGAATTGTAGAATCAAGATATCTACAGCCTGCAATCACTCTTTATAGTTATATAGAAAGATTCAGACCTGTGATTCATAATTACTCTTATTTACTAGAGTGATCTGACTGTTCTATGAGATCACTCACAGTGTAAGTAAACCTCTCTAGAGTAGTATAAATATTCCAGATCTGTTCACAGAATCTCATCTTCTTTTCTCTTTTTCTATAACAGCTCTCATTCTTACAAACTGTGAGTATTCTTATTCATCTGTGAAGTGTTTTCATCTAGATAATAGAGAGAGAGTGTTTCTGACAATGTTTATATATTGATTTAAGAACTTTTCAAGAATAAAATTTTTTTCAATTTCAATATCTTTGTAAATGATGTCTGATTATCACTGAGCTTCTCATAAGTGTTCTCATAACTTCTCTAATCACTTTTTACTGGCTGATGAAGCAGAGATACTGCTGTTCACAACTGCATCTTCATCTCTTTCAGCTCTGCTATCACACTCAATCTTCAGGCCAGTGATCAATCTCATCTCTCTCTCAGACCAGTCTCTGACTTCAAGCAGTGTAGTTCTCTTCTTTACTGTAAGTCTTCTTATAAGTAATTTCTTACAGATTCTAGCTAACAGTTCTTGCAAAGCTCTCAGTGTTGTCAGTGTCTTCTATGATCTCATGAGTCTATGATCACCTTCTCTCTGCTCATATAATCTCTGACCAGGTATATGTGAATATGTCTAGATTTCTTATTAATGATTCTCACGCTGCAGCGCATTTCTGCAATCTCATTGTCAATGAGAGATGAGTTCTCAGATACCTGTAAAATCTGAGTAATTAAGGCAATGCAAATGTCATGAATTTATGACAGAAGTTGATCTGAGCAGATGAGCTCTCTCTCTGTGTCTCAATTGTTTTCAAGCTGAATACTTCAGTATAACTGAGAAAGTGAACACAGCTTTACAAGAAGTATCTGGTCACACATACAGATAATCAGTCTTCAAGACTCTGCTATAACTGTGTATGCTCTGATGTTCAGCTTCTCTGAAGTCTGTGCATTTCTGACAGTCTTCACATTAAATGCAACAATTATCTGTACTACAGATATAATACTCTCTACTTCTTTGAAGAGAAAAATTAATAGTTATGAGAGAATTAAGTGTTATAAATATTGATGATATAAGTGTGAATTTTCTTTATTTTTTCTTTATTAGTCTCTAAATTGTATTCATGACCCTGTTTATTTTCTTATTTTTTAGCTTTAATGAGAATATATTTTCTTCTTCTCTTATATACACTGCAGACTGTTCATCTCAGTAGAAACTCATCATCTTATAGACTAGAATTTGTAAATGACAGTGTTAATATCTTTATTACAATCAGATTCTTAGCAAAGACTGTGCTATTCTGACTTGTTAGAATTCATAGTATGAAAGTTATATCTCAGCTTCTGCAGATGTCTTATCTATCTGAATGATTCTTAAGTGAACTTATTCATCTTATCAGAATATTCTTATCACTGAATCTTGAATCAGAGCTTGTGATCTCACTTCTCTGAGTTAATAATCTCTTTGACCTGATATTCTCTTTCACTCTCTAGTGCTTTACAGACAGAGTGATGAGTCACAGAGTTCTCTTCTAAGAATTTCTTATATTTACAGAGTAAAGAGACATGAAAAACATTGTATATCTGCAATTCAGATGACAGTTTTAATCTATAGAACTGTGAGCTAACTTTCTTCATAATCTTACAAGACTCTGTCTGTAAGAGATTCAGCTTCTTACTAGATCTTTATATAGTGATGTTTTCTAGACTCAGTCAGACTCTATCATCTTTCTTAAAACTCTTTGCAATGTGCTTGAAGTTATAGTATCTCTTCTGATACTCTTGAGTCTTTCTCAAGAATTCACAGACTTTCTTCTGAATCTTCTGAATTCTCTCAGCTCATTTACAGGCATCATCACACTCTATAGTGTACTCTCGCGGGTTCATCAAGATCATTCACAGATGAGTCTCAGTGAGTATCTTAAAAAGAGTTTTATCTATACTGACATGCTTTGAGTTGTTGTATACAAACTCTGTGAGTGATAATCAATGTACTCAGTCATTCTGATTGTAATTAATAAAGTATTACAGATACTGTTTTAATATACTTATCAGATGTTCTATCTAATCATCTGTCTGTTGATGAAAAGCTGTGCTTAGATCTTGCAAGATCTTCAGTATAGTTATCAGATCAGATCAGAACTCTTCTATGAAGATTAATTCTCTGTCTAAGACAATGTTCACAGATAATTCATGCAATCAGATCACATTATAGACAAAGATATGAGTCAAATTCTTTGACTTCAAGTTCTTGTGAGTGAGTATAAAGTGTGTTATCTTGATGAAGTGATTCACTATCATCAGCACACTGTCAAAGCAGGCATTATATATGTTCTTGCTTTCAGAGAGACTTACAAGAGTATTCATTTCTAGCTGTTCTCAAGGTTTCTACAGAATGAGTAGAGGAGTAAGTTCTTCATATAACCTGAATCACACTACTCACAAACTCTGATAAATAGTATAAGAATTCACTATCTTCTTCACAAGTTCTTGTATCTTCAGTCAGAAGTATTTTCTTATAAGTAACTCATGAGTTCTAGTATCTATAAAATGACCTGTTAGAGAAGAGTCATGATATCTTTTAATAAGTTTTACATATAGAAACTCATTTACAGGTATATAAATCTGACTCTCTCTTTGTAAGAGACTATTTAAGTCTCTTCAATTCTTTATTTCTGCAGAGTTAGTCTCTGCTGTGAGCAGTTTCTGAATATACTGAGTATATTCATTCTTTAGTTGCAGTTTAGATAATCTGAATAGAAGATTTTACAAAGACTTATACTCTGTTTCTTCTTATATCAGGTCTTTCACAGTACTTTTCAAAGTCTGCAAACTCTTCAGATTATAGATACTCTCTTCAAGAATTCTTATAAAGATTCTCAGAGTGTTGACTCTCAGTGTTATAGAGAGTAGTTATACAGGCTTCTTTCCTCTCTTCTCTCTCTTCTCTTATAAGGGATTGAGAGACTCTTCAGTCAATCTCTTTGCAACACTCAGTCTGAGCATTTCACAAAGCTTTTCTGCCTTCTCTAGTCTCTCTGTATCTGTCACCTTGGTCTTCTTAACATAGTCTGATCTGTGAGAGAATTCATTCACTGAGTTCTTAGTTTTCTTGATATATTCTATCTTGAATCAGAACTCACTCAGTCTCTGAGCTCAGTGAATCTGCTGCTGTGAGAGTTTCTTGATTGAAATAAACTATTACAAGCTGTCATAATCAGTTCTAATAGTAATGACTGTTATAAGGCTCTTAAAGTAGTGATATCAGTAACAGAAGAATTTCACTATCATAAGAAGCTTCTGATTATGAATGCTATAGTTGATCTTCACAGGTTGCATCTTCTGTAAGAAAAAGATCACTAAAACTCAGTTCTCATTTAACTGTAGTTACAAGACTATTTCTGAAATTGTAAAGAAGAAGACATCTGTCTTTAATCTAGTTAAGAGTAAGAGATTAAAGTAGAACAGCATCACTATATCTGTGAATATCTATTTCAATCTTGTAAAGACTCTGTAAGCTTCTGAGATAAGAAAGTTCTTACAGTTCTTCCTTCTTAATAATCTTTTCATTCTTTATTCATGGAATAATTTCTTCTTATTTTCACTCTTCAGCATGTCTGTAAGAGCTAAGAAGATTCTTATGAATACAAAGATAAACTGTCTATAGAAATTCACAAAGCTCAGAAAGATCTGAATCTTGTGAATACTAGTTAACTCTGATCATAATAGAATAGTCTCAACTCATGAAGATTTCATCTGAATATCATCTACAGTAATTACATATTCTAGGAAATTAATTCAGCAGATACTGAAGTTACACTTTGTGAGCTTAATATACAGTTCTGTCTCATCTAAGACCTTTAACACACTTTGCACATACTCAGTGTGTTCTTTCTTCTTCACAGAGTACATCATCACATCATTCAGATATATTATTATAAAGATATTCAGATATATGTGAAGTGTTTTATTGATAAAAGACTGAAATGCTGTGAGAGTATTAGTCAGATCAAAAGACATCACTAGATATTTAAACAATTTCAGTGCAGTTCTAAAGACAGTCTTTTATTCATTCTCAGACTGTATTCACAGCTGTGTATATACATTGATTATATTCAGTTATGTGAATATGATAGCTTCTGTAAGACAGTTGATTACATTCTCAATCAGAGACAGAGAGTAGCAGCTTGTTATTATCTTGAAGTTCTGATTATAGTAGTCTACACATAATCTGAGATCTTCATTCTTCTTCTTCATGAATATCACAGAGACTTCTGTGAAGATCTGTGAAGATCAGATGAAGTCATTCTTCAGATTCTTCTTCACATAGGTCTGTAAGACCTCTGTCTCATAATGAGAGAGCTTATAGATTGATTCTCAGAAGAGTTTCTACTCTTCTATCAAATCTATTATTAGATTCTTCTTACAGTGAGAAGAAAGCTCAGCTGTCTTTGCTGAACTGAATATCTCTGTGAGATCTCAGTATTTCTCTGATATCTGAAGCTCAGTTTTCATAACTGTGAGATTCTCAGACACTTACAAAGTTATTATATAGATGAGCTTATCTTCTCTAATTAACTCTACAGCATCAACTGCTTCTATCTTTATAAGTGAGTCTGTCAACACTGATTGAAAGTATAAACCTGACTCATGAACAGCTATGTGCAGATTGTGTCTTTGAAGTCATGTAAGTCTCAAGTACATGTTATCTACAATGTCTGTGATAATCACAGTTTCTGCAAATCTTCTTCACATTTCAGAGAGATCTTACAATTCAAAGATGATTCTCATGAGTCTCTCAGTTCTCAGATCTGAGTTCTCACACTCTGCTTATTATAAGAGCAGGTTCTCAGTTTTCATCTTTCAGCTCATTCACTCTGTGAGCTTTAGAAACATCACAGTGATCTGAGATTCTGAGTTCATCAATACTTTTCATACTTATAAGACAGCAGTACTGCAATGCAGTCTCTCTCTGTAAGTAAGCATTTTTATCAGAGAAGTAACAGATTCAGATGTCAGCTTCAGAGCTCTTAAGAAGGCTGTTACTAACTCTGTTCACAACTCTCTAAATTTCTATTTTGATTTGTCTGAACAGTTTGTGTGAAGATATTCTGATTTAGAACAGATGAAGCAGAGTCTCTTTTCCTTGATCTTTCTATTATACACTCTGTTCATAAGAGCTTGTGAAGCTCTCTCTCTCTGCTCAGCAGTCAGATATGAATCTCTCTGTGTCTTATCATCTTTTTCTGACAAATTTGTTCTCTGTTATTCTGACTCTTACAGAACTGGTCAGTGATCTGCTCTTCACAGGTCTGTGACTCTCACAGTGATCTGTAAGTGATGAATGAGAGTCATCAGTTTCTTCAGAGTCAAGAGCTTAGAGTCTTGCTCAATGAGCTTATTCTGCATGTCTTTATTCAGTCTCTTCACATCTATCATTATTCAGGTCTTGTTTCAGAGCCCTGTTTTCACAGATCTCAATTCATATCACAATTTCATGAAGTATTATGAGTAGTCTTCATCAGATTTCTCATCTCTTTTTCTAATATTGATGATCACAGCTCAGGTGTTCTCTGTCTGACTTACAGAGTCTCTTAACTTATTCTCTAGATAGGTCTTGAGAACAGATCATCAGAATCTCTCATGATTATTTTCTAGATGATTCAGCCAGTTCTTGACTTCAGTGTAATAGAGGCCTGTCATCATGTAGGTGACAGCTTCTTCATCTTTTATATCACACAGTCAGGCTTGTGAGTTAATTTTAAATACAAACTTACAAAAGCTTTTATAGATTGTGATTTGATAGATGATCTTAAGTGATTGTAATTTAAGGAAGTTTCTTTTCAGTTTGCAGGTGTCTCTGAAGATCATGTCTAGAAACTCAGTTCAAGAGTGTTTGTAAATAGTAAGCATTCCTTGTAGAAAAATAGCTTGATTCTGTGAAAGATGCTCAAGAATGTTCTTCACTGAGATTGATTTGTTTATAAGTTTGAAGAGTTCCTCTGTCTGAGATGCAGAGAATGATGTTCTGTAAGTGATTGATAAGTTCTCTGAGACTTCTTTCACAGGGGTTATTCATAATTCAGGTGGCTGCTTCTGAGTGCCTGCAGTAGAGTTCACAGAGATTGAAGTATATAAGTTTCTAGTTCTTTCAGTTATAACAGGTAGTTGCTGACTGACTGAGCTTGAAATGTAAGAATAAGTGCTCACAGGTGATTATTCAGGTGTTTGCAGCTTGATGTGATATGTACTGTTAACTACTAGAAGTATTCACAGTAGAAAGATAAAATGTAGAGATTAAATGTATAATAGCATTCAAGCTGAGTTATGAATAGTATTCATGAACTTCAGTCTATATAGTTGTGTGTAGTCAAGGGCCGCTAGCTCTATTGATTATGTGAGAGATAGAAATAGAGGTAAAGAATCTGCAAGAAGTGGGATTTCTTACAAAAAGTCTGAGATAAAGTCAAGAGTAGTGATCTATGAAAGAAAGAGATTAAGATATTAATTTAATCTAAGATTTAATATCATGTCTGACCCTGATATTCTGGTGAGTGATATTATAGATAAAGAAAATGAGTTTAATACTATACAGCTTATAAATATCTATAATGAAAAGTCATTGAAGAAAAATAACAATATCTGAATAATTGATAGAGAATTTCTGAACATAACTTCATCAAGAAACTCTATAATTGCAGAAGATTTCAATGCACATCATCTCTGATGAAATTTAGAATGCAAGAGAGCAGTGAGAGCTGATAATCTGATTGAATGAATCTTTGAGCATTCAATAGATTTGATTAATAAGTCTGATTAACAAACATTCTTTAGAAAAGGCATGAAACAGAAGTCTATTATAGATCTAACCTTCATATCACAAAATCTAATGAAAAGAAGACTTGTAAACTGGTTTATTAATTTGAATGAGACATCAGAATCAGATCATGAGATTATTCAATTTGATATTGAACTGAGTGAAAAACAAATGAGTGAAAATCCTCTTCTCTCTAATCAGTATAACTATGAAAAAGCTGATTGAAAAGCAGTTGAAGAAAGTATAAAACTGCTAAAATCTGAAAGACAGAATGAGCTATATTGAAATTCTGATCAAGATATCTCAAATGAAATGCTTGAGAATAGAGTGAAGCTTATTACATCTATTATTCTAACAAGTGTTAGAGATAATATTTCAAAAAGAAAATCTTCTGAGTATTCAAAACCTTGATGAAATGAGAATATCTCATCTAAAAGAAAAGAATTAGCTACTGCTAGAAGAGATTAAAAGAATGATGTAATATCTGATGAAGAGTTCAAAGCTGTCAGAAATGAATATTTTTCAGATATCAAAAGAGCTAAAACAGACTGCTGGAATAAATTTCTTGAATAAGCATAAGAGAAGGAAGTTTTTAAAGCTTTTAACTATACTAAAACAAGAAGTGTAGCAAAGCTTTCAGTCATAGAATATGAGTTTCAGAATGAATCATATACAGCAAACTCTTTTGAGGAAAAATGTCAAGCTTTCATGAGAATTCTCTTTCAGAACTCACCAGATTCAGATTCAGATTCAGAGAAAGAGAATATATCACTTCTCAACTACATTAATGAAAATGACTGGAAATGGCCTGATCTTACACAAGATGAATTAGAGTCAGCTATCTTCTCAAGTTCTGTTAAAACTGCTGCAGGTCCTGATTCAATTAATCACTTGATTATTCAAAATACATATTCCTACTTAAAGAATGAATATTTTGAGCTGTTTTTCAATCTCTTGAAAAATGAATATCATTCTGAATGCTGGAGAGAAGCCACTGGAGTGATTCTTGCAAAATCTAATAGAAAAACTTCAATTTCTAAGTTATATAGAGTAATATCTCTATTGAACTGTTTAGAAAAGGTTTTAGAAAAGATAATAGCTACTTGACTATCTTTTATAAGCTCTATAGATGATTCTCTTTTATTCAGTGAATAAATAAGAGATAGAAAACAGTGTTCTGCAATTGACACTATTCTCTCAGTTGTTCATGATATTCAAATAACAAAGCATGAGAGTCTGGTCTCAACTGCACTTTTTATTGATATAAAGAGAGCATTTGATCATGTTTCAAAGTCAAAATTAATTCATACATTGAAGATATTAAAACTGTCACTTTCTCTAATAAAATGAGTTAACTGTTTTATGTCTAAAAGAATTATACAACTCTTCTTTGATGAAATGAAATAAGACAAGACTGAGATAAAAATAGAAGTATCACAGAGATCTTCAATCTCACTCATTTTATTTGCAATATACACTGCATATCTATTCAAAAATAGAAATATGAGAATAGTGCAATCTTCAAGTTATATGAATGATATTGATCTAGTCTACAGCTCAAAAACTATCAAAGAGAATTTGAAAGTAATTGAAGAAGCTGCAAAGAAAATCTTTGTTAGAGCAGACATCAATCAAATTCAATTTAATATGAATAAAACTGAGTTAATTCATTTCTTTTCTAGACTCAATGAGAAAGAACTATCTCTAACTCTTTTAAATAGAGAGATTAAACCCAGTGTAAATGTCAAATGATTAGGAGTATGGTTAAACTCCAAGTTGAATTTTAAATATCACATTCAACAAAGAACTGTCAAGGCAGAAAGACTATTGAACAACATAATCAGACTATTAAATACAGAGAGAGGTCTATTCTTCCAGGCTATGAGACAGTTATATATAGCCTGTATTACATCAGTAGCTGATTATGAAGTTTAAGTTTGATGAAATAATCAAGAGAATTTCACTGAACTCTTTCAAAGTCTGTAAAACAGAGTCTTGAGAAGAATTCTGAAAGCATTCAAATCATCTTCTATTAAAGCAATGAAAACTGAAGCTTCAATTCCTTCTCCTGCTATTAGATTTGAAAAGGCCTGTATGAACTATGCTCTGAGAGTTGTAAAGATGAGCTCAAATCATATAATCAGAGAAAGAGTCTCTTCTTCATTTTCATCAATTAACTCTGAAAATGAACTGGATTGAAATAGATTTCTTGATTGAAATGAAAATAATTCTTCAAAGAAAATGCCTTCTCAACTGTACAGACTATACTCTCTGATTAAAAATCAATTTTCTTCTTTAAATATTGAAAAAGTTGATCATGAGAAGTTATCTCTCTGAAGAGAAAAGCTTGAATCTCTTATAGACTTACAAATAAGTGAACTATCAAAAGAGAAAGAATATGAACAGCATTTAAAGAGAATTTCTACAATCAATATAAAAGACTCTATTCTGATTTATTCAGATGACTCAAAAAATGAGAACTTGAATAGATTAGGCGCAGGCATTGCTTATACTGAAGATAATATTAATTTTATCTCAGATTTCTGAAATCTAGGCTCTGAATGTGAAGTCTTTGATGCTGAACTATTTGCAATAGTGAAAGCTTTCAAACTCATTGAAATAAAAT
The DNA here is from genome assembly GCF_000003525.1 of Blastomyces dermatitidis ER-3. Lineage (NCBI taxonomy): Eukaryota > Fungi > Ascomycota > Eurotiomycetes > Onygenales > Ajellomycetaceae > Blastomyces > Blastomyces dermatitidis. The sequence goes on from NW_025544774.1 coordinate 7,505,299, forward strand.
CTCATAAAAGAGAAAATTGTTTGAAAGAGATATGAATATTCTCTGATAGTCAAGCTGCTTTAAAAAGACTTAGAAATAGTCAGATTCATAATGATCAAATGAATTTTGAACTGATCTTAAACTCTGTTTTAAAAATTCAAAAGAGAAGAATATCAAAGCTGATAATTCATCTGCACTGAGTTCCTGCTCACATGAATATTCATGGCAATGAATTGGCTGATTCAGCTGCAAAAAAGGGTGCAGAATTAAGCAGATCTATTCAAAAAATTATGTCCTGGTCTTTTATAAAGAGAAAAATAAAAGAATCTTGTTTAGATAAGTGAAATGAAAGCTGGCAGAAACAAAAGAAGAGTATACATTATTCAAGATTTGAAACAAAACCCAAGTGGAAATCTTGTTCAATTAAATGTAAAAAGAAAATATTCTCATCTATAATACAGCTGAAACTAGAACATGGCTATTTCAAATCTTATATACAAAGATTTGATAATAGATTTGACTCAATAGAATGCTCATTCTGCAATACAAATGAGAATCCTGAGTATATTGTAATGCACTGTGCATTATACAATAGTCTCAGAGCCAGATTGAAAGAGAAGTATAATCTAAATCAATTAAATATGAGATTCTTATTCTCAACTGAGATAGAAATTAAATACTTAATAGACTTTCTATCAGAAACTCAAGCAGCTACAAGAAAATGACTAAATTCAGAATTATCTGAATATGAAGAGGAGAAAATTAATCAGATATAGTCTGTTAAAACAGCTATACACTCTCTTTTAATAATTTGTTTTGTTATAGTCTCTCTTTACTTTATCTTTTTCTTTATCTTTTTCTTTCAATTTCTTTCTATCTATCTATTTAATGTGTATATCTTTGAGACTGTGTTCTTTTTCTCTTTTCTTTTGTCATGATATTGTCAAATGGTTTCAAAGTATCAAAAGATGTTAAAACACTGCAATTTGTAAACAGTTTTTGTATTCTGGGCTGGAATTTTCTGATTTTTCATATCTGAAATTGATGAATGTATAATAGTTAACTTTACAGACATAGGAAAAACCCTGAGAACTAAAGTTCTCAGGTAGATGTCATAGTCTCTGACTGCATACATCTATAATTGAAGAATAATAATAATAATAATAAAGTCATCTACAAGCTTAAAAATATAGCTGAATGTTGATTTTCTATCACTATTCAAGAGACTGACTCAATCAGAATCTGAGTAGCTGTAGAATAGATAGAAATTATCAGAGAAATCAGAGAGAATAGAAGAATTGATAGAAATAGTAGAAACAGAGCTCTTATACAGACTGCAGCTGTAGAAAATACTCAGATTCATAATTTCTTTCAAATAATATATAATATGTAATAGAGTCTTTCAATATTGAGATATTAAATCAATGTTCTGTTAAGTGAGTAGTGAGACAGTGTAAGTGATATTAAAATGTGTTTTAACTGTAAAATATTACAAATAACTCATATTATATTGATATCACTGAATTGTGAAAGCAGTCTCTTTCTCAAATATAAAGAAATTATTAATACAGAATTCATTCTTCATTGATATTTTAATAACAGCTGTATTATCAAGATAGAAATCTTCAATAAGATATTTAATATATTAATAATATATTAAATCAATTTCTTTGTTTAAACAATTGACTTTCATACTTAAATACTTGATTAACTGATATAGATTCTTGACTTTCAATTTCTCAGTGAGTATACTCACTAGTCGCCCCGGTGGCCGAATGGTTAATGCGGCCACCTGGTAGCGCCTTGGCGTGGGAAACCAAGGTGTGTGAGTTCGAAACCCGCAGGGAATACATTAAATCCGGAACCCAAGCACCTCAGGTTTCTAATAAATACAGAGATGTATAAATCGCTTTAATAAATCGCTCTATGTTCCTGGGCTGAGAAGTTATTATCGCATGTATCTAATTGTCACTTCTTTGTATTTTCTATGTTCTTGTTATCTTGACATGATCTCAATACCTGTATTTCCTTCTGTATAATCAACACTTGACCTGTATTTAACATCACACAAGAACTCATCATAAGCTCCGCTTGCATATGAGTATAATGAAATAATAATAATAATAATAATAATCTATCACTATCTCTTCATCAGTGAGATGATACTGTCATATCTGAGTGACTCAGTCAATAAGAGAATTATTTTCTCTCAATTATAAAAGATCTAGAATGATGTTCTTATCTATGATATTGACTATATGAAGAAGCAGACTGCTCTTCTTAAAGGTTTCTTCTGAGTCTGTAGTCACACACTTCACTTGAATTATGTTAAAACAGTGATATTTCATTTCATCAGTAAATTTTACATGATCTGATGAATCTATCTTCTTTCAACTCTTTATCAAAGAAAAGAAATAGAATATGAAGTTAGTATCTGCTCTGAAGTTAAGTAGACATCTCACTGATATCTTCTCATTCAGAGTATATATTATGATCATAACATGAACTCAGAGATGTGAGAATTATCAATTCTTTTCTTTCTCTTCTTTATCTTTCATGAATATGTTTATCAGAAGAGAAGTTAACTTTGAGAAGATATCTTCTTAATTCCTTCTCTTCTTCAGCTTCTTATAATCACTGATATAGTGATTATCAGCTCTGCAGTTGAAACAGAGATCTTTATCAAATCTTTTTTAACATTTCTTCACAGTAAGTGAAGAATCAGAATACTTAGAATTCTTCTTTACTTTCTCTGCACTGAAGTCATCACAGCACTGTTTAGATCTCATTATTAATTACTTAGAAGAGATCTTATTGATCTTTTTCTTAAATAATTGATTATTCAAATAGATCTGAGAAGTCAGGTTGATAAGCTCAGTGTGATTAATTAATAAACTCTGATATTATAATATTATTATTCACATCTTATAAGTCAGCTTTGCAAGATAAAGCTGTATTTTTAATTGATTTAAATGATCAGTCAATTTCTCTCAATATTCTTCAAATCTTATATTGAAATTGAAAGAATTCTTATCATCTCATTAATATAATGAGTTGAATCACTGTGCTGCTATGAAGTCACAGTTGCAGTGATTTTTGATTTGATTCAGTAGAAAGTTCTTGAATTCTTCTCAAGTCATGATAGTATTGATATACTCAAGCTTTCTCTTCTTGATAACTCAAGTAGTCACAGAGATGTCTTCAAGAAGATTGACAGTGTATATTACTTATATCTTATGAGTATTATACTGACTCAGATTAAGGTGGAATTTCTGTTCAAGAGTACAGATAAAGCTGTGAAATTCAGACAAGATGTTTTTCTTATATCTTGAAGAATCTTCAATCTTAATCTCTCTATCTTCATGATAGATGTAGGTGTGTAGAGGCTGTAGTGATAACAGAGTGATTGAAGAGCTCATATCAAAATATACAGCAGGTTCAGAAATCTCGGATTTCTGCTGAGATACAGATGTACACACTCTAGAGAATGATGTAGTGTTTTCTTCAGAGAATGAGATCAGGTCAGTTTCAGTGCAGGTGTATGAGATCATAT
>NW_025544774.1:7508930-7509907 GCF_000003525.1 Blastomyces dermatitidis ER-3
TTAACTTGACAGAAGAGATCTAGTAGAGCTGCTATAGCATAGTACTCTGCAAAAGATTGTTCTATTTTGCTGTAGTAATATGTCAGTTTATTTCTTACAGCAATAATAGCCTGTGCTATAGCATCATCTCAGACTGAATTTCTTTTTGAGTGATTCAACTGCTTCTCAAGATGAGTAAATAAACTGTTATACATTCATCAGACTGACTGCAGCATTGATGTACAAGTGATTGAGACTGTCTTTATTATCTTATAAAACTGAAATAGTAAATCAATTACATATTTCAACTGAGTTTACTTCATATCAGAAAGTTTTAATATCTGAATCTTTTTCTGATCAGAGTGTTACACTCAATGATCAATTGTCTGATATAATTGAAGAGTCTGAACAGTTATCTCATATGTTGAACTTTACTGTGTTCTAACATTCTGTATCATATTCAGTGATGTGACTGATTTGTTTATTTATTGAATATTATGAAATCATTGTTGTTGTTTAGAAGAGATACAAATTATATTAGCAATGTTTCAAATCTATAATATTTAAATTATTAGTCAATCTATTCAAAATTAACAGTAGTGTTATCAAAAAGCATTATCAAAAAGCAATATTAAAAAGTGTTATCAAAAAACATTATCTTTTGTAAAGTGAATGTAAAAGTTACTTGAGTAATCACTTTCATCTCATTCTCATTCCAAGAATCAGTCATCTCATTATTCTTTGTCTTGATATTAAGATTCTTTATCAGTGTTTGCATCACAAGTTGAACCACATGAGCAATGCAGAAGATATGACCTTATTTATCATTTCAGAAATGCAAAGTCAATTTTTGCTCTAAGCTCTTCATCATAGTATAGTTATTCACAGCATTGTCAGTTATAATTGTAAGAAGACTGAGACTAATATCTTAATAGTCATTTTTATCACAGTCATATACTCTGTCATATATCTCAGTATGACTACTGATCAATGATTCA
>NW_025544774.1:7510007-7511499 GCF_000003525.1 Blastomyces dermatitidis ER-3
AATTAATGTCTCTTGATAAGTTCAATTCTCATCAATGTAATAACATATAACTCTTATAAATGTAAGATTGTTTGTACTAGTTCATATATTCACTGTGAGAGATACTTTTCAATGATTCTTCAACTCTGATTCTAGATGTTATATATTAACTTTGTAGTGTGTCTCAAGGTTGAACTGAAGACAGAATTGATATGAAATATGAAGATTTGAATTAAGCATTTGAAGAAGTGTTCAGAATTCAGAATTTTCAATTAATCAAAGAGAAAGATTCAGAGATATACACATGTGAAGTAATTATTCACAGAAGTTATCAGATGAGAGTTGTGAAATCAGAGTACTGATACAGAGTTGTTTTCACATAATTTTCTTCAAATTAGAAAGTTAGTATTATCAAAAATTATTATCTGATAGAGCAACTTATCAGCTCAGTAGTAATTTTCTGATTATTTTTCTTTTATTATCTGCATTCTGATGACTTCAGATGTCAGGAAATTTCTTCAAAGTCATAATCAGTTTATGATGAATGTTTCTGAATAAAGTTGCAGTGATTGTAGCAGAGAGATGACTCTTCAGTAATCTGCAATGCAATCTGTTAATAATTATTTCATAGTTCATCTCAATGTTTGTGTTGAGTTTTTCATAAATTTCATGACCTGAAATCAGATGTGAAGAATGAAGTGATCATTTATCATAATTGAAAGAGAGCATTCTGTGTTAAATTGTAAATAACATAGACTTTGTGATTCACAGTGATTTCTTAAAGAGTTTATGAATCTTCAATAGAAGTAAAAGAAGTGAAAGAAGTGAATTCAGAAGACATGATAATAATTTAAGAAAGATAATAATTTATTTTCAATAACTGATCACTGATGTGTGTAAGAAGAATTAATATAAGAGAAAGTAATCTTGTCTCTTAGCTTAGTTATAATTTTAGTACTAACTCAGATTGAATATCATCAATATATAAAAGTAAATAAACAATCTTGATTAATCTCTGTTATATTTCTTGAAATATATTAATATTATGAAAGAGAGTGTTACTAAATTGCATTATTAGATAATATCATTAAAAATATATTAATATTATGAATATCAATGTTGAAAAAATGTTGATACTTATACATTATAGTGATTTGTGAATCATGATAGTTAAATATATATATATATATATATATTGTTCCTGACTTGATTACAACTTGTACAATAATTTTTAAAAACTCAAAATTAATTTCAATTATTAATAATTATGAACTTAGAACTAAACTAACTAATATAAAAAGAAAAAAACTTTTTCTACTCATTATCTTTCTTCTCTTTCTCATTCTTCTTATCATTCTTCATAATTCACTTCTCATTCTTCTTCTTCTTCTTCTTCTTCTCATCTGAGATGATAATCATCTCAAAATCTCTCTTCACTGTCTTCTCAGAGAAGGGTTTTCACTGCTTTCTCTCAGCCAGGTCAATCTGCATCTCAAAATCCTGCATTTTCTGA
>NW_025544774.1:7513099-7767377 GCF_000003525.1 Blastomyces dermatitidis ER-3
TATCTTCACATACCTGTCTGTGAAATCAATGAGAGAAATCATTAATTTCAGTGTTCTGTTCTTGATGTCATTCAAGTGATAGCAGAGTTCACCCTGATCACACTTTTTAAGTGTATATTTTCTAATTATTCACATTTATATAGATATATACTGATTATTTATTAGATAATATTAAGACAATGACTTATCACAGCTGTGTTACTCTCACTATAAGAGATATATAATTAGTGATGAATATTGTAAAGACTCTGAGAAGTGAGTATTTTGAGAGTGCTGCAGCTCTGTGATCTTGATTTTTTTTTATTTTTATTTTTTATTTTTTTCTTTTTCTTTTCTTTTTTTTTTTTTTATTTTTCTTTCTCTTTCTGTCTTTTTCTTTCTCTTCTTTTTTTCTTTCTCTCTTTTTTTTTTTTTTTTTTTTTGTTGTGATTTTTTCTTGTTGTTTTGTTTTTTGTTTTTTTATTATTTTTTGTATTTTACATTTTTTTTTTAATTAAAATGATATTAATTATAATCTGTGTTCAGAAAAGTAATGATATTTAGTAACACTCTCTGTTGAATTTTCAACAAATGAGCACTATATTATGATATTATGTAAGTGAGAAATGATTTCATAATCTCATTTGATATCATTTTCAATAATGAGATCAGAATGAAAATGTGACTAAGAATTCAAACATATTCTTTATCTGAAACTAGATTTTTATTTGAAAAGTAAATCTAAAACCTTTAATATTTGAAATAACAGGATTTGAAATCAATGTGATGAACACAAATCATGATCAGAAGTAATGCTTTTAGACAACATGATAACTGTAAAGTTTGATTCTGGTCTCAGACACGGTCACACAGTCAGTCTACATTTGAGTGTTATCAAAAAGTGTTACTTTTTAAAAAATTAAAAATAGTCTAAAAAAAACCTTAAAATGTCTAAAAATAGTAACTTTATGCTAAGAATGAAACTAAATGAAATTAAATGAGATCACTTTCTCATTTTTTTCAAGTCATGATTTCATTTTAAGATCTGATATATAGTCACTTTACATGTTTTTTTAATAGCCAGTCTCAGCAGAATTCACGCCAAGAAATGTATAAGATCAGATCAAATGAGATCAAACATGAAATTCATGATTCTGACGGCCAGTCTACTCACTACTGTTGAGTATATTTTTTGAAGTCTAAGAATGAGACTGTTTAATACTTTGAGTTGTAACTCAGATTCATGAGTAATCTTAAGTATACAGTTTCTGCTTTTCTACAGACTGATATTAATGATGTTTTTCAATTCACATGTATACACACAGTTGTGAATTTATATAGTATTAAATAAGAATTAACAGCATTATATTCATCACATCAGAATAGCATTTCTGAATATAAAATCTGCACTATTATGAGACAGGTTAGAGCTGCTCTTTTGAAAGATAATTTTTCTAAGAAGTTCAGAATAGATGTTCTAGAGATAGTGATTATAATAATCAATAATACTCTCATATCTACAGTTCATTACAACTCAAAATTTTGATCCTCTACTGCAGAGACTTCTGTGATTTCAAGTTCATATAAGATTTCTTAATATGCACTTACAAATACTCTGCTGAATATAAGGTATTTTCACTGATTAAGTGCAGAGGTTTTTATTCACTTATATGAATTTCAGAAGTCTGTGAATAAGCTTTCTTCATATACTGATTTCTATTGTATTATTGAATATAGTGATATATTGATATATTATCTATAACATTCTGAATCTGATAAGATTATTATCAGTAGCAATGTAAGGTTTCTGATTACTGAAAGACTGATTATTATATCTATGAAACTCATTAATTATGTTATTGAATCAGAATCTGATATTTATCTGATTAATAATAAGAATGTCTCTGACATTGATAATTCAAATTCTACATAATTGCAGCTCATGAAATTGCTGACTATATATACTCTGAGTCTTATGACAGATAATCTTCTAAAGCTCTACAAAAATATCACATCTCAGTTAGAGAAGATAGAAGATTATTAAAAGAAGTTCATATAATATAAGATTAGTAATCTGAAGAGATATAATATATAAAGTTTAATTTTTAAATCTGATATCTTAAGAGATGAATTAATTACTTCAGATTATTAAGTATTTCTTAAGAAAGATAGATCTGTGAATCTGAATACTGATTCTGATAATATTCTTAAAAAATTATATTAAGTAATTTATAATAACTAACTTAAGAAGAGTTCTAGAGAAGAGATCTATACTTCTGTTATTACTAATACTATTAATTATATTCTTTTTATAATAGCAGTACTATGCAGTTGAACACTTTATTAAGTGAATTTGAAATCACAGAAGTCTCTGCAGTAGAGGATCAAAATTTTGAGTTGTAATGAACTGTAGATATGAGAGTATTATTGATTATTATAATCACTATCTCTAGAACATCTATTCTGAACTTCTTAGAAAAATTATCTTTCAAAAGAGCAGCTCTAACCTGTCTCATAATAGTGCAGATTTTATATTCAGAAATGCTATTCTGATGTGATGAATATAATGCTGTTAATTCTTATTTAATACTATATAAATTCACAACTGTGTGTATACATGTGAATTGAAAAACATCATTAATATCAGTCTGTAGAAAAGCAGAAACTGTATACTTAAGATTACTCATGAATCTGAGTTACAACTCAAAGTATTAAACAGTCTCATTCTTAGACTTCAAAAAATATACTCAACAGTAGTGAGTAGACTGGCCGTCAGAATCATGAATTTCATGTTTGATCTCATTTGATCTGATCTTATACATTTCTTGGCGTGAATTCTGCTGAGACTGGCTATTAAAAAAACATGTAAAGTGACTATATATCAGATCTTAAAATGAAATCATGACTTGAAAAAAATGAGAAAGTGATCTCATTTAATTTCATTTAGTTTCATTCTTAGCATAAAGTTACTATTTTTAGACATTTTAAGGTTTTTTTTAGACTATTTTTAATTTTTTAAAAAGTAACACTTTTTGATAACACTCAAATGTAGACTGACTGTGTGACCGTGTCTGAGACCAGAATCAAACTTTACAGTTATCATGTTGTCTAAAAGCATTACTTCTGATCATGATTTGTGTTCATCACATTGATTTCAAATCCTGTTATTTCAATATTAAAGGTTTTAGATTTACTTTTCAAATAAAAATCTAGTTTCAGATAAGAATATGTTTGAATTCTTAGTCACATTTTCATTCTGATCTCATTATTGAAAATGATATCAAATGAGATTATGAAATCATTTCTCACTTACATAATATCATAATATAGTGCTCATTTGTTGAAAATTCAACAGAGAGTGTTACTAAATATCATTACTTTTCTGAACACAGATTATAATTAATATCATTTTAATTAAAAAAAAAATGTAAAATACAAAAAATAATAAAAAAACAAAAAACAAAACAACAAGAAAAAATCACAACAAAAAAAAAAAAAAAAAAAAAGAGAGAAAGAAAAAAAGAAGAGAAAGAAAAAGACAGAAAGAGAAAGAAAAATAAAAAAAAAAAAAAGAAAAGAAAAAGAAAAAAATAAAAAATAAAAATAAAAAAAAATCAAGATCACAGAGCTGCAGCACTCTCAAAATACTCACTTCTCAGAGTCTTTACAATATTCATCACTAATTATATATCTCTTATAGTGAGAGTAACACAGCTGTGATAAGTCATTGTCTTAATATTATCTAATAAATAATCAGTATATATCTATATAAATGTGAATAATTAGAAAATATACACTTAAAAAGTGTGATCAGGGTGAACTCTGCTATCACTTGAATGACATCAAGAACAGAACACTGAAATTAATGATTTCTCTCATTGATTTCACAGACAAGGTATGTGAAGATAATCTTGAGAAATATAAGATTCTCTGACTTCTGATAGAAACAGATCTCACAGAGAGACTCTATTTTCATTATATCAGAGACTGAGTGTTACTAAAAAGTATTACTTCAATGCACATGCACTTACTGCAGTGATTCATTCTCTGCACATGTGACTGAGAGTTGCAGCTTTCTCACACTGCATGACTCTCTCTGAGATGCTGCTGCTGGTTTGCAATTCACACAGTCTCTCAGTTCAGCACACACTGCATATATACAGCCCTGTGTGCTGAGACTGTGTTGATCATTATAGCCTGGCGTGGTACTTGCTTTTCACAGATTATGTTTTGTTTAATTGAGAGGGGGGAGAGAATGTAACTGCTGTTTTATTTAAGAGAGAGTGAGTAATTGAATCTGTAGAAGATAATTTGATTTCTTCTGCATTTGAAATTTAATTAGTCTATACTCTTCAATTTGAGAGTTTCTGAGAGTATTTTAATAGTTTTCATATCAGCTTGGAATTAGTGATTGATTGAAGAAGAGAAAAGAGAGAAGAAAGAAATGAGAATAACTTATCTTTATAATATGAAAACAGAGAATTGCTGCAATCATTTATTCTAGCAATAAAGATCTGTTTTCTGCATGTATTTCTGATACAGATTATATGAAAACTGTATATAAAGAATATCAACAGTGCATGTATTGAATGAAGATGATGTTGCTATATAACACTGTAGCTGTTTCTGTACATCACTGAAAGCTGTTAATATTTTCTTTGAGTCTCTTTATATTTGATAAGTCAGTAATATATTTCAATGCACTTTTTCTTTCATCATCATCATCATCATCATTATCATCACTATTATTATCATTATTATCATCACTATCACTATCATTATTATCATCATCATCATCATTATTATCATCATCACTATCATCACTATTATTATATCATTTCTGACTGCCTCTTCTGCCTTCATCTCTCTTCAACACTCACTGAAACTAATCATGTCATTTCTCTTTAAATATTCTGTGGTCCTGCAGACTATCAAGGCGCGTGAGCACTGTCACAGATTGAAGAGAGAGAAGAAGAAGATGTTCAAGTGAGAGAAGACAGATTGTAAGACATGTTATAATGCCTTAAAGAGACTCTGTAAGAAAGTAGAATAATAACAATTTTAAGTAATACTTCTGATAGATTTAGACTGAACTAAGTATAGAAATAATGTGAATAACATTATCTGTGAGAGATTGAAGAAGAAGACAGTGAAGAGTCTTATATAGTAGTGATGAGATCAGAAGAAGTTCTGAGAATGATTTGAGACTAAGATGAAGAGAGAGAGAGAGAAGAAGAGTGTTACTGTAAATAAGTAATAATAGAAGAAGATTGAGAGAATGTTGAAGTGAGAGATAAAGAAGTCAAAACTGATAAGTTTTTTATTTATTAAGAGATAATGATTTTTGATAATACTTCTGTTCTCTAATTGATTAGCAGGAGCTGATAGAGAAGAAGAGAATTGAGGCCTTGTTCAGGTCTCAAATGTGCTTCATGATTCAGAACATTGAGAAGACAGCCCTGCTCTCTGAGCATATCAATCTGCTTGCTGCTGAGATGAAACCTGAGACAGCAGATCAGAAAATGCAGGATTTTGAGATGCAGATTGACCTGGCTGAGAGAAAGCAGTGAAAACCCTTCTCTGAGAAGACAGTGAAGAGAGATTTTGAGATGATTATCATCTCAGATGAGAAGAAGAAGAAGAAGAAGAAGAATGAGAAGTGAATTATGAAGAATGATAAGAAGAATGAGAAAGAGAAGAAAGATAATGAGTAGAAAAAGTTTTTTTCTTTTTATATTAGTTAGTTTAGTTCTAAGTTCATAATTATTAATAATTGAAATTAATTTTGAGTTTTTAAAAATTATTGTACAAGTTGTAATCAAGTCAGGAACAATATATATATATATATATATATTTAACTATCATGATTCACAAATCACTATAATGTATAAGTATCAACATTTTTTCAACATTGATATTCATAATATTAATATATTTTTAATGATATTATCTAATAATGCAATTTAGTAACACTCTCTTTCATAATATTAATATATTTCAAGAAATATAACAGAGATTAATCAAGATTGTTTATTTACTTTTATATATTGATGATATTCAATCTGAGTTAGTACTAAAATTATAACTAAGCTAAGAGACAAGATTACTTTCTCTTATATTAATTCTTCTTACACACATCAGTGATCAGTTATTGAAAATAAATTATTATCTTTCTTAAATTATTATCATGTCTTCTGAATTCACTTCTTTCACTTCTTTTACTTCTATTGAAGATTCATAAACTCTTTAAGAAATCACTGTGAATCACAAAGTCTATGTTATTTACAATTTAACACAGAATGCTCTCTTTCAATTATGATAAATGATCACTTCATTCTTCACATCTGATTTCAGGTCATGAAATTTATGAAAAACTCAACACAAACATTGAGATGAACTATGAAATAATTATTAACAGATTGCATTGCAGATTACTGAAGAGTCATCTCTCTGCTACAATCACTGCAACTTTATTCAGAAACATTCATCATAAACTGATTATGACTTTGAAGAAATTTCCTGACATCTGAAGTCATCAGAATGCAGATAATAAAAGAAAAATAATCAGAAAATTACTACTGAGCTGATAAGTTGCTCTATCAGATAATAATTTTTGATAATACTAACTTTCTAATTTGAAGAAAATTATGTGAAAACAACTCTGTATCAGTACTCTGATTTCACAACTCTCATCTGATAACTTCTGTGAATAATTACTTCACATGTGTATATCTCTGAATCTTTCTCTTTGATTAATTGAAAATTCTGAATTCTGAACACTTCTTCAAATGCTTAATTCAAATCTTCATATTTCATATCAATTCTGTCTTCAGTTCAACCTTGAGACACACTACAAAGTTAATATATAACATCTAGAATCAGAGTTGAAGAATCATTGAAAAGTATCTCTCACAGTGAATATATGAACTAGTACAAACAATCTTACATTTATAAGAGTTATATGTTATTACATTGATGAGAATTGAACTTATCAAGAGACATTAATTGAATTTGAATCATTGATCAGTAGTCATACTGAGGATTATATGACAGAGGTATTAATGACTGTGATTAAAAATGACTATTAAGATATTAGTCTCAGTCTTCTTACAATTATAACTGACAATGCTGTGAATAACTATACTATGATGAAGAGCTTAGAGCAAAAATTGACTTTGCATTTCTGAAATGATAAATAAGGTCATATCTTCTGCATTGCTCATGTGGTTCAACTTGTGATGCAAACACTGATAAAGAATCTTAATATCAAGACAAAGAATAATGAGATGACTGATTCTTGGAATGAGAATGAGATGAAAGTGATTACTCAAGTAACTTTTACATTCACTTTACAAAAGATAATGTTTTTTGATAACACTTTTTAATATTGCTTTTTGATAATGCTTTTTGATAACACTACTGTTAATTTTGAATAGATTGACTAATAATTTAAATATTATAGATTTGAAACATTGCTAATATAATTTGTATCTCTTCTAAACAACAACAATGATTTCATAATATTCAATAAATAAACAAATCAGTCACATCACTGAATATGATACAGAATGTTAGAACACAGTAAAGTTCAACATATGAGATAACTGTTCAGACTCTTCAATTATATCAGACAATTGATCATTGAGTGTAACACTCTGATCAGAAAAAGATTCAGATATTAAAACTTTCTGATATGAAGTAAACTCAGTTGAAATATGTAATTGATTTACTATTTCAGTTTTATAAGATAATAAAGACAGTCTCAATCACTTGTACATCAATGCTGCAGTCAGTCTGATGAATGTATAACAGTTTATTTACTCATCTTGAGAAGCAGTTGAATCACTCAAAAAGAAATTCAGTCTGAGATGATGCTATAGCACAGGCTATTATTGCTGTAAGAAATAAACTGACATATTACTACAGCAAAATAGAACAATCTTTTGCAGAGTACTATGCTATAGCAGCTCTACTAGATCTCTTCTGTCAAGTTAATATCTACACTTCTCAAGATTGAATAGAGAAGAAATGAGACTTATATATTAAATTAGTCTGAGACTACTACAATGCTAACTATCAGAGATTTGAATGAGCAGATGTTCAAGATGTGAAGACAGTGAAATACAATTCTCTAGTAAGTAATGATCTTTGATAATGCTTCATATCACATAGAACTATAATACTAACTTTGAAACAGAACTTGCATACATTGATTACAACTGAAAATCAGATAAAACTACATACTTATAAAACTGAATTTGATCACTATCTTTAAGATAATCTGATGAATTTACACATCAAATCAATTCTAGAGTTATGAAAAATTGTTAAGAGTACATATTCAACTGTTGCACTGATGATGCATGATATTCTGATAATTTCATTGACAGAGATGAAAATGAAGTGAAAGTTTAACTCAAGTTGAGATATTTATCACTATCATCAGAGACAATTATAAGAAGAAACAATCAAGAAACTCATGATTATAAAACATGGAATTATCAGACAGTTTAATACCTCTGATCACAGTATATCAGAGAAGTGTAGTTTTCATGAGAAAGTGAAGAATAAACTTACACAAGAATGTATTTAGTTGTTTCATAAGTATTATCAATAATTGTTATCAAATTCTGATTATATAAGTAATCACTGAATGAACTGAATGAGACTGATTTTGATCTTCAGTCTCAGTCTCATTCTGATTTTGAAAGAATGATCATCTTTCACAGTTTATCCTGGAAAATTACTCTCATTTCACTGTTCTTGAATTAAATCTGGTCATTTTTCACGCCATTTCTCTCAGAAATGGTCCATTTTCAGATTTTTTTGAGGCTTGATCCTGGTGGGACTCACGCCAAGAAATGTATGAGACCAGACCAAATGAGATCAAATGTGAAATTCATGGTCCCGGCGGCCAGTCTACTCAAATGAGATTTAAAGTCATTTAAAGCAATAAAAATAATTTAAATTGAGAAGTGAAAATCATGGTCTCATTTGAAAAATGTGATAAGAGTAGACAGTAAGTCTCACTGAGACAGTATAAGACTACTATCTAATGTTAAAACTGTGTAATGAGATCAGTTGAATTGATAATGAAACTATTAAAAAATCTGGTCCTGGTCTCAGACACAGTCACACGGTCAGTCTAGTAATGAGTTATATCACAGATAATAAGTATTAAGTATTTAATTCTCTGATGAGACTCTAAGAGATGATCAGAGAGATTTTTTAATATATATTCATTATCTATAAGATTAATATAAATCTTCTCAATAAGTTAAATAGATCTAGATATCAGTGTTTTTGAATAATCTCATATCATATCTGTCTTAACACATTTCTTGTAAAAGAACTTAGTCTTAGAATCTTTAATTATGACTTCAGTATGAGAATTCTTGATTATAGCAATTATAGCATCAGTGTCAATATAACTGAGATTATAGTATTAATTTAAAAGAGTCTTTAATATCTTTAATATCTGTGTTTTCATATTCACAGAATTAACATTATTAACAGTAGTAGCTTTATTATTATTATTATTATTATTCTTCCATTATACTCATATGCAAGCGGAGCTTATGATGAGTCCTTGCGTGATGTTAAATACAGGCTAAGTGTTGGTTATACAGGAGGAAATACAGGTGTTGAGACCACGCCAAGATAACAAGAACATAGGAAATACAAAGGAGTGACAATTAGATACATGCGATAATAACTTCCCAGCCCAGGAACATAGAGCGATTCATTGGAGCGATTTGTACACCTCTGTATTTATTAGGAACCTGAGGTGCTTGAGTTCCGGATTTAATGTATCCCCTGCGGGTTTCGAACCCACGCGCCTTGGTTTCCCACGCCAAGGCGCTACCAGGTGGCCGCATTAACCATTCGGCCACCGGGGCTGCAGTAGTAGCAGCAGTCACAGAAAAATCAACTTTTCAGTTAAAATCATACTTATCAGATATCATTACAATATACTTGACTACCTTGTTCAGATAATTGAGATTCTCATTGAGCTCTCACTTATCAATCTTATATATGTTGTTCTAAGCAGTTTAAACTGTATGAAAAATAACATCATTCAGAGCTCTGCAAATGAAAAATAAGAGAATAGTGAAAGATAATATAAATTGAAATCTCTGATCTTCAAGCTTTATAAATGAGAGTAGATTAACTGTAATATTAGAAATATAGTAAATATTCTGTAAGTTAACATTATTATTCTCAATCTTTAAGATGACAGTTTCAATCTTCTTGACAAACTCAGTTCTCTCAGTCACAGAATTGACAGAGATGTTATTATTAAAAGATTTAATATTTAAAAAGAAATAAAGCTCACTTATTATATTCAGGCTTACACATGTATTCAAATATCAAGATCTAGAGAATGATTTTCTAGTAACTGTGAAAGAGAAATAGAACTCAATCTTTATAAATACTGTATTTACTGCTGATTAAGAACTTATCAAGTCATTCTTCTTCTCTTTCTTCTTATTATCATTCTTCTTATCCATCTTCTTTTTCTTTTTATCAGAGTGTAAGATAAAATATTTGTTAACAGTATATTTATATCTTCTACAGTGAGTGTACTTTTATACAGTTATGCTTTTATTCTTATTTTTATTCTTAGTCTTATTCTTTTTCACAGTCTCAGAATCAGTCTGAGACTGCTTTTTTCACTCAATAATAATCTTCTTAAATGTACAATTGATCAGTTACTTCATTAAATTATTAATATTAATATTGATAATAAGTCTCTGATCAGTGAAGAAAAACTCATTTAAATGTATCTTAATAAACAGTCTTTGATAATCTTGTAGATTGTTAAGAAAAAGATTATAATATATATCTTCAATACTCTGACAGAGCTTCTTATAATAGATAATAAGATAGTGAAAATATCTCTGAAAAGTAAGATAATCACTATTCTTAACTTATAATTTTATCAATTTCTTAAAGATATTAACTTGTTCTTCAGTTAGTGATATTATATATTCAATATTAATCTTGTTTCACAGAGCTGCAGTATTATAAGCTTCTAAGATTTTAATAGTAATTCAAACATTTTTAACAAGACTTGACAGTATACATCTATATAGAGACTTGAAACAGATCTTTCACTTCACAGAATTAATATAATATGTAAAAGAGCATTCTTGTTAAATTCTTAATAAAATATCAGTTTTATCAATAACTTCTGTATCAGTTAATATATTAATATATCAGACTTTATAATTAGAGTTATTAAATATAATTGCTGATTTAATATCTAGTGTATATTTAACTTTCTTCTAATATTTCTACAACTCATTTCTCATAGTATCTCTTTATACAGAGATAGATGTAGTGAGATATTAAGTGATTTCAGTTATAACTATTTAATTCTTATAGTATTATCTGTATAAGATTTATAAGATTATCTGCAGTGTAATAGATAGATTAATTCAGATCATTATTAAAAGTCAGTATTCTAAGAATAAGAAATAGTGAAGAATTTAATAAGTTGAAATGAATAGATTCTGTAGATAAATATTAACTCTACTTTTCTTTATTCTGAAGTTTTTTTATTATCTCATTATTAAATTTCATACTCTGATAAAAACTGATCTCAGTCTTATCTTGTAAGTCAGAAGTCTTTTTATAATAAGTAATTATTCTATTAATGAGTTATCTAGTAAAGCATGTGATTCTAAGTCTTGAGCTGAACTCTAAAGTAACAGATATATTACTTATATTAAGATAACTCTGCTTCTTCTAAATATAGAAAAAAAAAGTAATATTCTTTACAATGAAAAATGCACTTTTTTAAAAATATAAAGTGTATAAAACTACTGATCAGTAGATTCAGAGAAAATGAAATATCTCTAATAAAGAGTAAGAGTCTTTTTAAAAAAGATAAACTATCTGTGTTAAAAATATTAATACAATGTTCTAAAAAGAAAAATATGCTATTCAGACTATAATCTGTAGAATAGTTAAAGATTGTATTGATAAATCTATTTACAAGAACATAATATAGTGATGAGTCACGTGATCTATTGAGATCGCTAATGCAACGGCTGTAACAGTTAATAATAATTTACGGAGTGAAGCAAAGTAAATATATAATGAAAACTCTAGTTATTAAAAGTGAAGAATTTTCTTTTTAAAGTTCTTGATATGAATACAGCTCACTGATTAATGTAAAATTAAGTGAAGTATAATTCTGTGACATTGTACTATTATATTATCTACTCTGTATAAATTCTTAAATAATAGATTATATATCTTATTAACTATCTACTCTGTACTCTGTATAGATTTTTGAATAGATAATACATCTGATTAATTATCTCTCATAGATTCTTAAAAATAAATAATATATTAAAAGTCTGTATTCACTGCTTATAAAACTAGTCTCTTAATTAATTTATTTCTTTATAGTATTCTACTACTTCTACAGCTGTCTGTCTACAATATCACACTCAGAGAACTTAGATATTATAATCTTCTCTTATTATATCTTTTCTATCACTGATTATCTGTTTATACTGTGTAGAACTGTAACTAAATATATATAGTAAAATTAAATTCTTCTATAGTTATAGATTCTATAATAAATGAGTCTGAACTCTCTCTATTATTCTAGATATATTAACACTTCATACAATTAATAGTAGTTTTTTAAGCCTGTGAATAGTCTATTAAAACAGATATATTATCTGAGATTAAGTTTTATCACTGTGAGATTTATAGTTCTAATACATTTTTATTGACAGTAGTCTGTAAAAAGAAAACTATTATTCAAAGAGTTTACTATATTATTAAATATTGTAGAGAATATCTCTTATTAACTTTATTCTTAACTTAATTAAGAAAACAGCTGCAGTTATTATTTTTAATAATTAATTTATCTCTCAGTTCTGTAGATCTCTCTTCAGTCTTTTATTAATTATCTATATTATTATTCAACTTATTTTTAAGTTAATCTTATTTTACTTTACTAATATGTTTTTACTATAGTTACAGTTCTATCTCTTCTATTAATAAGCTGTAAAATCAATCTTGCAGAGTCTTCTGTTTTAAGCTTAGCTCTGCAATGTCTTTGTACACAGAGGCTCGTGTGCGTTAAGATATTTTAACTACCATTTACGGCTCGGCGACCGTGTCGCTGATTGAAATGGTGGAACAACCATAATCCGGTCGTGTAATAACCCTACGTTCTTCCGGTATGGGGTTGTCTGGTGGAGTCATTTTATCGGTCACGATTTCTTTTTTCTCTTTCTCATTCCGCAACAACAACCATCCATATCCCTCAACGCCCTGAGACCGCACCGTTCCACACGCAAATAATCATGCCTGCTAAAGATAGGGTCTGTCTGGCATACTCCGGTGGCCTTGACACCAGCTGCATCCTTGCGTGGCTCATCGAGCGAGGGTATGACGTTGTCTGCTTCCTCGCAGATGTCGGCCAGGCAGAGGACTTCAAAGAAGCTGAGCGCAAGGCTCTATCGATTGGTGCGCTGAAGCTGGTTGTTTCGGATCTGAAGCGCGAGTTTGTTGAAGATCTATGCTATCGCGCCATTCAGTGCAACGTGAGTCAACAGCAGCTCATGGATCTTTGATTCTGATTTTACCCCTCTATTGGCTGGGTTTCCGTATACCAGAAGCGCATTCAGGGACCCAAGTGATGTTAACAATGCGCATGTAGGCTATATGGGAGGACAGATATCTCCTTGGGTAAGCTACAATTTCAATCCCGGTGGTATTTCCTCTTGTTGACCGCCCACTGACCGCTTATTTAGAACGAGTCTGTATGCGAGCCCTTTCACCTACTCCATTTAGCTCCAATGCTCATGTATATAAAGTGCTCGCCCTGTAATTGCGCGTGCGATGATGCGCTGCGCAAAGGAGGAGGGTTGTATCGCTGTCAGTCACGGTACGCCGCATATGTAAAGTCTGATATGTTGGGCTATCTGCCAGGAAGAAGTCCCATGCTAACAATTGATGTCGTAGGTTGCACCGGCAAGGGGTAAGGATAACTGTCCCGCTACATCTTGTTTTAACGGAAGCTCATTGAGCAATAGCAACGACCAAGTCCGATTCGAGCTTGCTTTCTATGCTATCCAGGTACGCATGGCCAGGTCTTACACAATTTGCGTGGCCAGATCAGCTCACCCGACTTTTTTCATTGTTTTACAATCACAATAGCCATCCATCCAAGTTATCGCACCGTGGCGTCTCCCTGAATTCTACAACCGATTCGCCGGCCGCAATGACCTGCTCGAATATGCTGAGCAACACAACATCCCCGTTACATCTACAAAGACTAAGCCATGGTGCGTATATTTCAATTGAACGTCTGACATTGCCCTTATTTTTTACGACATCGATGCTTACATATGTTGTGGCAACTAGGTCTATGGATGAGAAGTAAGTATTCTCACCACCCTTTCTAGCGGTATACCAACCGGTCTCTTGGCCGCCTATACTGATGTTGTCCAACGTAGCTTTGCGCACTGCTCCTACGAAGCAGGTATCCTTGAGGATGCCGACGTCACGCCCCCAGATGACATGTGGAAATTGACTGATGACCCCCGCAATGCTCCCGACGCCCCAGAGGATTTCACTCTTGCCTTCGAGAAGGGTATTCCGAGTGTGCTGACCCTTGGGGGTAAAAAGATCACGGATTCCATCGAGATCTTCACCGCACTCAACGAGCTTGGCCGCAAGCATGGTAAGCCTGCGACCTCATTGGGCAGCAAAAGCCATACAGGAAAAAGACGTGGGAACTAATGAAACAATGTCCCTAGGTATCGGACGCATTGACATCGTCGAGAACCGTTACATTGGCCTCAAATCTGTAAGCTAGTCTCATAAAAATCCATCCCACCAAGAAAATTACTAACTCTTTCTGTCCAGCGCGGCTGCTAGTAATTCACCCTTGCCCCCTCGCCCACTCGGGGAAATAATTCCTGACTAACCAAATCGCAGTGACTCTCCCGCCATGACCATCCTCCGCCTCGCCCATCTCGATCTAGAAGGACTCGTCCTAGACCGCGAAGTCCGCCTTCTCCGCGATCAATTCGTAACTATCACCTGGTCTAAACTCCTTTACAACGGCCTCTACTTCTCCCCCGAACGGAAATTCATCGAGAAGAGCATCATAGCCAGCCAGGACGATGTTAACGGCCAGGTCCGTCTGCGCTGCTACAAGGGCCTCACCAGCGTTCTCGGCCGCAGCTCGCAGACGAGCAAATTGTATAGCCCTGAGCAGAGCAGTATGGATTCGCTGGAGGATTTCCAGCCGACTGATACGACTGGATTCATTGCTACCCAGGCCATTCGGTTGAAGGCGTATGGCAATGCGGAGGCGGAGCAGGGGGTTGATTTAAGTAAGTCATAAGGCAACCCCTTTTTTGCCCTGTAAAAGGGTGCACAGAAGCAGTAGTACCCAGTAGTCAATCTTAAGCTGGTACTTGCATTTTATGGGATTTGGTTTGTTACGGATGATGAGGGGAAAATGGAAGGGGAATTAAAACATAGGAGGGAGTTTAAAAGGGGCTGTGGCTTCGCTTTCCTTGTGTATGTTGCACGTTGGTTTATCTATTCCGGGAAACCTTGAAGTAAACTTGACCTCCTTACCTTCAATTTTCCCGTCTAAAGTTTCAGTTTCCCCCTTCTGACGAAAGATAAAATGGGATAAAAATCAAACAGAATATATGCAACGAAAGATTAGAATAGTTTACGGGATGAACGAATGAATATGACATCACTTATTCACCAAATCAATCTAAAAAAAGATATTTAGAAGATCATTATTAGGCTCTCAGGAGCATCGATATATACGCGTACGTATCTATGATTATAAAATGCCCGATATACCATCGTCAGACCAAGTCGGTTCGAGTAGACTTGAGAAACACGCCATGGCTTTACATCCACATGATGAAAGAGGGACAGGGAGAGCAAATACCGTATGAAGTGAAGATTATACCGATTTAACTCTTTCAAGTCAAAATATAAAGCAGATAAACAAAAATTACCATAGGTTGCACGTCGGCTCCTTAACCGGGCAGTTGAACGCGGCTCTGAAATGGGGAGAATTCGCCACGGTTCCCTACAAGGACCACGATCGCGTGAGAAGTCAGTGCATTAGCCTCTTGTTATCTACATAGCATAACGTGTTTGGACAATGGTGCGGATGGAAAGGTGGGTACGTGGAGATAGGGTCAACTGTTTGAGTTGTACGTTTGGCAGTTCCAACGAGGAGAATGCCAGAGGGGGGGACCCTGGGAGGGGAATGGACGTATTATATCGATGTAAACGTACCAATATCCTAGCAGATGGGGGCGAATGTTCATCCGTCTCTATCCGAATTGCTGTCCGCTCCGGCGTCGACTTCGCACACCAGAACGTGCCAAAGGACAAGAAAAAGAGTTGCTCATTTGTGTAATTGCCAAGCCCTGGGAGGGAAGGGGAAGGGGAGACAGCCTCGCGTTTTTTCCATGCACGGTAGGCGGCTTTCAAGCCCCCTGCATCCGCAATGTTTTCACCCAGGGTCTTTTCGCCCTTGACATGCAATGCCTTCCCGTTTGGGCCGGGAACGGTGAAATTGGAATATTGCTTGATGAAGCATTCAGCACGATTTGCAAATTCTTTCTCTGTCTTCTCGTCCCACCAATTTGTTTTATTTCCATACTCGTTAAAGTTTCTGCCTTTATCGTCGAAAGCTTAATCATTCGAACGATATTAGAACAATAGGTCAATTCATCGTAATGGACGGAAGTTTCCGGGTGATTGGCCTACCATGCGTAAGCTCGTGGCCTCCCACCGCACCAAAAGCACCATAAGTAAGGTATTTAGGTACTGATGGATTATAGAATAGTGGGTTTTGCATAATACCAGCGGGGAAAACGATCTCGTTGCCTGGTGGATCGTAGTATGCATTAACAGTTGTCATGGTCATTAGCCATTCATCCCGATCAGTTGGCTTCCCCAGCTTGGCCCATTCTCTGTTGGAGAGGAACTTTTGGACATTGACCCGATTCTGGAAAAATGCGCTCGTGATCGTGAGACCTCTATACCACTCTTTCAATGCTTCTGCGCTGCGGACATCTGGACTTTTGGTCGAATAGCCGATTTTCTGAACAATATTTTCAACTTTTTTGATTGCCACATTTCTGACCTTCTCAGATAGCCACATGGTATCTTTAAGAGTCTCCACGAATACATCCTTGATGTTCAAAATAATTTGGTCGCCAAATTTCTTTGATTCCTCGGAAAACGCTTTTTCAATAAAAACCTTGCTTAGGATCCAGCCTAGGCCAGAATTTACGGTGGGAATGCACATCTCCCATCGCTCTGTGAAAGAGTCAGGGTCTCGGCCAGCAAGAATTCTGTTGAATCGGCGGTAAAGAGAGATAATCGGATCTTCAATATCACTAGAATACCTTTGGATCACCTTCCATTTCAGGAACGATTCGAGGACGGGATTTGAAGTCTTAGCGAGGAGCTTGGATAGTGCTTTCACAGTATCCACCCCCAAAACCCCAATTTGCTTAGCTTTATATCCCTTAGGTGCCTTGGCAGAGATGATTCGCTGGAGGGATACTTGTGGCAAGAGAACCTGAGCATCAAAGAGTGGATATTTCTCTAAGGTATTCTCACTGGAAGCTTGTAATTCGGCGAGTTTCTTCTCGAAGTCTATGACAGAAGCCGCGTCAGAGACCCCGAAATGATCAAATAGCTGTTCCATAACTTCTTTGTACAGATTAACGATCTTCGTGTTATTGTAATTTGTAGGGGACGGTAACCCAACGGGCGTGGTAAACGATAAATATATAATAACCGCATCGGGATTTGTTTCATCAGCCTATAGATGTCAGATCCAGGTCAAAAAGAGAAAGCCAATGAGGAAATACGCACATCAATGTATAAACTAATAGGATAATTGACGCCTATATCAATTAGAGCGAGGACGGTATCGGTGAAAATATTTTGGTTTCCACCGTCGAGGTTGACTCTGTCAACTAGCTTCTGTAACGGCGCTGCCCCAATCTCCTCAAGGGCTGTTTTGTTCATACAAGCATCGTAAGCTGTCTTGAGCATTATGAAATTTTCATCATTACTCTCAGTGGGAGGAGCTTCCAAAATGTGGCGTAGAGTTGTTTGGACACGGTCGTCTACTTGCGCCAGTGTAGAAATGGAGCTTTCGTCAGATGGAATATCGTTCTCATAAAATCCACCGCAAACAAGCTCATCGAAATTCGTACATGGCTCGATGGCCTCGGGATGGGGGTGCATGTTGTAGAGAAAAGCCGATGATGCATGAATGCATTCCGGAGATAGACATAAATCTTTCTCCGGCGAATGATAGCGAGCCATCTTCGGAAAGCGTTCTATAAATCCCGAGTTAGCCCGGATGAACGAAAATCTTTTTCAAACAAACACACCATTTGCTTCAGATATGGCGGGATGCTTTTCCGAGTCAGATTTGCTCAAATTCCACCCTAAGCATGTCGCATTAGAATAATCATACAAATAAGGACGTAAGAGCAAGCTCACAACTGGCTACAAACACGGCGGTTTGCAGGAAGCAACAAGTCATAAAAAGAACGGCACACAGAACAGCCAGTGGGCGTCCACGTTTGGGTTTCTGGACATAATTGAGGCCCAGCTCGCCATTATCGAGCTTTTCGCTAGTCATTGTCGGAGGGATGAAGTAGCGCTGTGGACTGTACTGTTCTGGGGAAGAGCTAGACCTGTTAATTAAGCAATTTAGCCCGTGTTATTCATATTCATATTTTGTTCAAGTAAAGAGTGTGGCTCACCGCTTCCCATCAGAGTGCATGTGCAACTCGGTCATTGCCCTGGGTTATGTTTCTACCTATACAGCCCAAACGCATACGGAGAGAGGAGTGTGCGTGTACGTCGAAAGTCATATGAAAATAGAGGGCTTGAGGATGTGCTATATATATGGCAGGATATTAGCATATTTAACTTCAATATGAGCTGTACCGAAGTACCTGGGCATCTCGGGAAAACGTGTTAGAAAATCTGGCTGCTCGGGAAGTCAGGTCACCTGGTTCATACTGACTCCAGGGCTGGAAATCTTACACTGCCCTCCTGAAGAAAGTTTGGTATGGTGGAAGAGGCAAAAAATGGCAGAGATCTCTACTGTCTAGCGAGTCCCCTGAAGCTGTGGCTCTGGAAGCTGTATCCTGTTTGGAGTAACGATCCGCCGATCTGACCGGCGACATATCTGAGACCTAGGATCTGTTATGCTGATCCAGTATGCGGAAGTGCCATCATTGGCTACGACTGTGAGTTTGTGCCCCGCTGGATGCGCGTGCTCTGCACAGCACTGTGCAACATAGACTAATCGCTCATAACCATGTATTGTCTTAAGGTTTGTATTACACATTGAAATGATCCTTGCTCATATCCCTCACGGCTAAAAACGCCTGGGGTTCAATGTTTTCAACGGAAACTGTCCTCCTCCCCGGTGAGGTAGTCAGTGACATGGATCGGGCATTGATACCTCGTGATGTTGAAATAAGGTGCTGGAGCCGCAGCGGAACTTTTCCACATCTGAAAGCCGCCAAACTTTGGGTTCCACTGGTTGAATTAGGATGCGTTTACTGCGTAAATTTCAGGTCATGAAATCTAATAAGCTTCCATGACGGTAGGGAAATTTGAGCCTTCCCCGCCAGGTATGGGATTGTTGAGTGCTGGAATCCCAACCCTTGTCATTGGGCAGGTAGGTAGCTTCGGGGTTTCGGGTACTTCCTTGCGTGAGATTGAACTTGAGAATGCGTCTCGGTAGCGGAACCCCAACGCAGACATATGGGGGGGGAGAGAGCCCAAAACGATTAGCGCAGCAACCTGGCGCCATTCGCGATTGACTGTGGAGGATCAACGATTTTAACTCATCGGTTGTGGGGACGGTGGCCTTGGCAGATCATGTTCCACAGAGCAGGACTATCCAACCACTTGCCCCTTTTTCCTTCAAACGACCGTTGATAGGGCAAACAGCGTAAATGGGCGCAATCGTTTGCGTTAAACTTATCTTTGATCGATTCCAAAGAGCGCCCAACGCCGCAGATGAGCGAAACTGCCTCTGTAAAACCTCATACAGCTCAGGAAATTAGTGTGAAATAGAGTGCAACTATTGTGGTTTGTTTTCGTAGCCCATTTTTAAGTGTCCCAAACCAAACCTGCGTCTGGAGCTTAGTTAACTAACGTAATCCACCACCTATTCGTACAAACCACCTACTCACTCCACCACACAATGCATTCATCAATTGAACCTTCAAAATGTCAACAAGAAAAGACAGGCCTTCTATCAAGAAGGATGAGTTCAATTGACCATTCAGGCATTAGAGAAAGGCAAATTTTCAGGTATCCGAGCTGCTGCACGTGCGTGCAAATCCTCCACACCACCCTGACTGACCGACTGCATGGCCAAAACAAAAGAGAAAGCGGGAAAAAGGCTGTACATATATAGCTCAAGTGGGTGCTTTGGGGGTTGAAGAAGGCTTGAGTCACATAAAAAGTGTCAATGAATGGGAACAAGGGGTGGTTGAGGCTGCTGAGTCTCAATCATGAAAACATGTAGCATCACAGTGTGATGTATATGAGATTATTGAACATACTGCTGGTATGTATGTGCTCTAGGTGTACAGGAAAAAATATCTTAATGCACACAAGCCTCTGTGTGTAAAGACATTGCAGAGCTAAGCTCAAAACAGAAGGCCCTGCAAGATTGATTTTACAGCTTATTATTAATAATAATAGAAGGGATAGAACTGTAAAAACATATAGAGATTCATTTTTCAGTGCAAAAGCACCAGCTAACTAAGTAAGAAAAAAAACAAAAAATATTCTGCTCTGTTCTGCTAACTCATATATTATTCTCAAGAATAGTTTAAGTGATCTGAAGAAGACTTGTAATAGTTCTGAATTTAATCTTCAGAGCTTTATTCTTCTTGTACAGAGTCTCATTTTCAATATAAAGAGTTAAAATCTTAATATCATAGTCATTAACTGACTTAATACTTATTATCTGTTTTTTCAAGACTCTAGTCTCTGTATTCTCAGTCTCAGAGTACTTCTTAAATGAACTCTTCTTCTTAACTTTCTTTCTCTTTGTGATTCAAAGGTTGCTTAAGCCAGTGTATGATTACAGGCGTATACCGGCTTCTTATATTGTAATCTTATACACTAAATTAATTAGCGTATGCTATGGCCTCTTTACACTCATATGCATATACTAGTAGTTCAGAAGTGATCATGTTATTATCTGATGATCATATGTTCTTCTGAATCACATTCTCTCTTATCAGATTCAGTCACACTCATATGATCATATTATACACTCTAGCTTCATGCAGATTAGCTCACTACTAGTGTTTCATAATCATGTGACCTATTTCTGATTTGACTAGCATCTTATATACACTCTCACAAAGAAACTTTCACTATATTATATTACTTATGTACTAACTTTTCTCATTCTTCAATCATCATCTTCATCATTGAATATTATCATCTCATTCAAGATTTCTACTTCTTCTTCTATTCAACTCTTTTCATCTGTCTCTCTATTACATTGTACATGTTTCTGATAATGACTCTCTGTTCTTATAATAAGCATTATTGTAGTGCTCATATCAGGCAGTTTATTAGCAGTAAGTGTAACATGTTATGAAATGTACATGATCAGAACTTGTTTATCTTCTAATAATTATCAGAACATACTATTATGAATGACACATCTTCTTCATCTTCTCATACACTCTCTTTATCTTCTTATATGTTCTTGATCATTTCTCTTCTCTGCAGGTTTCTGATTGTGTTTTCTGACACAATTTTATATAGATGCAGATACTGATATGTTTGTTTTTATTTATATAGAATCTTCATGCATTGACAGATTCATATTTACTGATAATAGTGAACTCAATATTAAATCATTAATTGAGAACTTGAAGAATATGATAATGAAGAAATTGTCTGTGTCATATATGACTGAGTCTTCTGTGTTCTCTTCTACTCTCTCTGTTTCTTTCTCTGCTGCTTCTTCTCAATCTTCTACATCTGTCTCTATGTCTGATTCTCCCGCTTCTGCTACCTCTGTTCCTGCAATTCTCACTTCTGTCACTTCTGGTTTTACTGTCTCTGTCTTCATTATCAGCTCTCCCTGTTTCAAGAAGATATTGTATAGACTTAATGAATTATATCTCTCAGTGTGTACACTTCTACTCTTCTTACTGACTCTCAGAATAATTTATTGTATAGAG
This sequence comes from Blastomyces dermatitidis ER-3, assembly GCF_000003525.1. Lineage (NCBI taxonomy): Eukaryota > Fungi > Ascomycota > Eurotiomycetes > Onygenales > Ajellomycetaceae > Blastomyces > Blastomyces dermatitidis. The sequence goes on from NW_025544774.1 coordinate 7,535,359, forward strand.
ACTGTATATAATATAACTATCTGAAGCTCAGTCACAGACACTGATTATTATATTCATTTTAAATATTTATAATAAGATAATTATTCATTTATATCAGAGAATCACTCTCTCTCTTAACAGTGTCTAGATTGTAAGTCTTTTCATTTTTCATCTTTTCTTTCTGACACTGATTTTCCTGTTCTTAGAAGAAATTATTATAAGTTTTACTGTGTACAAAGTCATGATATTCATAGATATCAAGAAGCTTTTTACAACTATAAAGTTTAATATTACAGAGACATCTGCTCTGATAAATTCCTTCAGAATGATAGATTTATATCAGTCTATTCTCTAATATCTATTATCTGACTTCATGATACAGGCAAAAGATATTTATGTTTTTAGAAATGAGAATGTGAATATCATACTCTTTTACACTCATGAGTGTGAGACTTATACATCTTGTCTGAGATATCATTGTGAGAATGAGCTGTTTATATACTGTGTTCTGCTTTCTATATTCTCTCATGTTCTTCTCTCTCTTTCTGAGAAGTCTTGTATATGTTGTAATTATGTGTATAATTCTAAGGTCAGTGAGTGTTCATTTGATAATTGTTATCTCTGTTTTCATGGTTTTGTACACTAATAATAGTTCTTAGTTACTCCAGTGTCAGAGATCATTTTAATCAAAGATGACAATGCTGCTGAGACTACTCTCTCTCATTCTCAAGCTTCTTCTGTTACTTTCTCTCTCTTCTCTGCAGAGAAGGTTGTGTGCACATCAGATTGTAAGTATTCAGTCTCAGATAACTCTTATCATTTATTCAGTTCTGCATCTCTCTCTTTCATTTCTTCTGTCTTTATTCTTTCTGCTCTGACTTCTGATTCTGCAGATTCTGTGCTCTTCTTCAATTTCTCTACACATATGTGTACATATTTCTATATTGGCATTCCAGTCAATCTTGTGATAAATGACATTAATGTTGTACACAGAGCAGTAGAGAAATCAGAGATATATACAGTGTTATTGTAAGAGCAGCTTGCAGCTCTCAAATCTCTTACAGATCTTAAGTTTTGAGATTTCCTTTATTTTTGATGTTTTTCAGATAATGTGATGTTGGAAATAGATTAACATGTGATGTATGAAAATGAATGAAATGTGTATGATAATATTTATCTTTTTATGACTGATTCTTATAGTTGATGATTAATTTATTATCTCTTTTCTTACACTTTTTCTTTATCTGCTAGTCACTACTCCTACATAATCTCTATATAATACAGTATTTGATGACTAGGTTCAGCAGCTTTCACTTTTTATGATTCTATCTTATGCATTATACTGTCTCTCTTTACCTGCTCAGATCACTACAGTGAACAGCTCATTGAAACTAATCTCATCTGATCTCTGAGCATTTTCAGAGGTTGAGATGGCTTGATCTCACACATTTATAAATATTTCAGATAGTTCATTCTCTGTGATCTCTGCAATTGAACTGATGTAAACAGTTAAATTCAACTCTGAATTTCTTTTTCTTCTGTGACCTGATTCACATGCAAGTCTGTCACTTTGAGACTGCTCTTTGCTGTGTTGTGTCTGCTGTCTGCAGTGTATTATCATACAACTGACTACAGTCTTATCACTTATTAAAGTGTGATATTTATCTGATTTCTTCATTTCTTCTCATTCTTTTCTTATAATTGTGAAAAGATCAGAATAAGTAAGATTATCTGATTTATAAGTGTCTATGATTTCTCTTACTTTGTGAGACTTTTCAATTGTAAGTCTCTTCTTTTTCAATACTGATAATAATACTGTGAATAATCATAATTCACTCAGGTCTTGTATCTTTGCTTTCATAAGTCATGAATTATTGATTAAGTTGTGTAAGACTCATCTCTCTGATTCTTTCAATGCATACATTTTCAGAGAATGTGATTTGAGTATTTTATATGACTTAAATCACCTAGGTTGAAACTTCTCAGAACTCTCATTATGTATGAGAACTCACATTCTCATCTTGAGACTCAATTTCTTAACAAGTGAGTCTCATATTCTTTTCAATTGAATTGCTCAGTTCAGAAGTAACTCATTAGCTTTTGCATGTGTGTGGCTGATCTCTTTCAATCTTGATTCTGTGTCTGTGACTGTTGTGTTCACAACTGCTGTTTCTGCTGTGTCTGTAACTGCTCTCTCTCTCACCTTTTTCAAAGCATTCTTCAGAATGCGCGGATGCAATTCATACAATAGATAGAATAATGAACACTTAGAGACTGCATGCTGCTGAATTCGCATGGCTAATAGTGTCTGACTGAGATATTCATCTCATAATCTCATAGACTTGTTCACTAGATATTTCATCAGCATGTTGTCTAAGATTTCATTCAAGTGTTTCATCTTTCTGTTTGTCTGTAAATGATATGACATTGTTCTACAATATCTTGTCTGTAACTGACTCATGAAATGCCTCACTGCTCCTTCTATGAGATTTGCACTATTATTAGTTAGAATCTCACACAGTATTTCATAGTTGACATAGATCTCATTATATAGAAACTTTGTCATCATCTTCTCTATTATCTCTGAAACTGCTTTCATGACTGGCCAGTCAGTAGTGTAATCAATAGCAGTGATTATTCATCAATTTTCATTTGATGTTTACAGCAATATATCTATGAGATTCACTTCTCATTATTTAAACAGTTGTATCATATACTTTATCTGATGTTATACTTTCTCATATTCTAATCCTTTCTTAGATTCTTTTGCAATCTGGTAATTCAGGCACTTATGAGCATATATCTGAATATTCTCAGTCATGCTTGGTCAGTACACTCTTGATTCAAGTACACTCATGAATTCAGAGCTTTCTAAGTGACTGAATTCTTTGTACATGTGAGTCATCAAGTTGTGTTGAAATGAAGATTCTAGATAGAGAGCTTCTGTGTATTCTAAATCATGATAAAGCACAACATTGTTTTTCTTTCTCAATTTTCTCAGCTTGAAGTTTGAAAGCATCTCTTCTACTACTCTCACAAGACACTTGTTATCTGACATCTTGTCATTCTTCAAGTAAGAGATTATAACATTCACTTATTCTGATTCCTTGCATTCTCTCAGTACATTTAATGCAAACATTCCTTGTGCCTGGTTTGTAGAACTCTTACTCATGAAATCAGATCTGTGACTGATTGTATCAGACATCACTGCATTCAATCTCTTTCAGTATTTGATATGAAGATTGTATGCTTGAAACTTCAAGATTCAACATGCTAAGTATTTAAAAGGTTTTGTTATTAATTATAGATAGACAAGGCTTTCATAATTCATAATCATCATTGTTGTATGTCTGTTATCAATATATCTATTTCATAATATCAATGCATGCTTAATCACTAGCAATTTCTTTTCATATACTGAGTAATTGAGCTCAGTGCCTGATAGTTTTCTATCATTATACATCATCAGATGCAGCTTGTCATTCTTACTCATCTGTAGAAGAGTGTCTCTAATAGTTCATTCAGATGCATCTGTCTCAATGTAGAAAGATTTATTATAATCTGATTGAATAAGCACTGAGAATGTTGTTATACATTCTCTCAGTGTGAGAAAAGCCTCTTCACATGCAGTATTTCAGATAATTAAACAAAACTTCTTCTTTCACAGATTTGCATCTGTTTCTCTTAAGAGATCTGAGAGTGATACAGATATTCATGTGAAATCCTTGATAAATCTACAGTAGTATGAGACTAACTTAAGAAACTGTTATATATGATATACATTTCTCAGCTGCAGTCAATTCACTATAACATTCAATTTCTCTGAGATAAGGTGTATACAGTCATCACTTACTACATGTTTCATGAACTCTAACTCTTCTATTTCAAACACATACTTAGTTGATTTGATATAGAGCTTATACTTTGTCAGAGTTATAAGCACTTCATTAAGATGCTTCAGATATTCATCATATGAGTTTGAAAAGACTAGAATGTTATCAAGATATACAAGATATGAGATTTTATTCTGTTTATGAAGAATCATATTCATCATCATTTGAAAGATGACAGGTACATTTGTCAGACTGAATGACATTGTCAGGAATTCAAACTTCTCTTATTATATATTAAACATGATTCACAGAACTGACAGTTTATCTATACAGATCTATCAGTATTCTGAGAGAAGATTGATCTTCAATAGATATCAGATATTTTTAATCATATTTCACTGTTATTGAATCTGTGACAGTGAATATTCATTCTTGATTATAAGCTTATTAAGTGCTTGATAATTGATACACATTAATCACTCTTCACCTGCCTTTTTCACAAATAAAACTGAAAAGCCTCACATGCTTGATGAGAGTTGTATAAGATCACATTCTAGAAGGTCTGTGATCTGACACTTCTGTTCTTTGAGATGTGTTTGTGACAGAGAGTACACATTCTGATTGACTAGTTTTATATCCCTCATGTCAATCTCATGTATGAATTCTCATTTCAGCAGCAATTTCAGTGAAAGATCTGTTCAGAAGATCTTTCTATACTTCTTCAGAAGCTTCTTCATATGCTTGTTCTTCTGCATATTCTTTATCTTAGTTTTCTTCACTTTTGAGTCTCATATGATATACAGAATGCTTTTGAATGAGATCTTGTGAATTATTCTCTTTACTTGTTAATGTGTAAGCAGATTTAATTCTTCTATATCAGAGATATGAAATGTCCTTCTTATATCAGTTGATAGAATTGTATGAATCATTTTCTTTCTATCAGTCAACTGCATATGACATGTATATCATTGAATCTGTAGATTGAACCTTTGAAATCAATCAAGTTCAAGAATAAGATTGTATTTTACATTCTGCAGCTCTCATACTTAAATATAGCAAGATTATTCTCTGAAGTGCAAGAAAACTCTTACTTTTATAGATGATATCAAATATCAGTTATCAGATAATCTTATGTATCAGAGATTCTTCACTCAGCAGATCTCTTTCAATCTTTAAATCATATAATTATTAATATATTGTGTTGAAGCTTCTGTATCTGCTAACACTTTTACAGCCATCTCTTAATTCTTACTCAAGTGTCTCTTATACATTAACATTTCAGGCCTCAAGACATTGAGATGAGTATTCACTTCATTCTCATCTGCATCTCAGTCAGAAGCCTGCTTTCTCTTGATATTCACAGAATTCAGAGAGTTATCTAATACAGACATCTCTTTCACTTTGAAGACTTTTCATAGAATATCAGTGAGTGTCTCTGAGCTCACTGATTCTGCTAGTTTTTTGACTCTCTTACTTCTCTTGACTGTGCATACTGAGTGCAATCTTTTGTATTATGATTTTGATGTTCACAGTTGAAGCAAGCTTGATACTCACAATATCAAGGTTTTCACTCAGAGAATCTCTTTTTCAGGAAATTCAGTGCTTTAACAATGATATTCAGATCTAGATTCATCATATTCAGATGTATAGCTTGTGTCATAGAAGTCTGATTATCTGTTCTCTGCTAAGATATACTCAATTGCAGTATTTTCTGTTGCAATTGACTCACTTGTTCCTGTATAATGAGAATATTATATGCTTCTTTCACTGTGCCTGATTACAAGGTTAAGCATTTTCATTTCACTCTCAACTCAGATGTAAGATTATGTAAGAAATCCCGCTCCTCGCGGATTCTTTACCTCTATTCCTATCTCTCGCGTAATCAATAGAGCTAGCGGCCCTTGGCTATACACAACTATATAGACTGGAGTTCACGAATACTATTCATAACTCAGCTTGAATGCTATTATACATTTGATTTCTACATTTTATCTTTTTACTGTGAACACTTCTAGTAGTTAACAGTACATATCACATCAAGCTGCAAACACCTGAATAATTGCCTGTAAGCACTTATTCTTACATTTCAAGCTCAGTCAGTCAGCAACTGCTCATTATAACTGAAAGAACTAGAAACTCATATACTTCAATCTCTGCAAACTCTACTACAGACACTCAGAAGCAGTCATCTGAATCATGAATAACTCTTATGAAAGAAGTCTTAGAGAACTTATCAATCACTCACAGAACATCATTCTCTGCATCTGTGACAGAGAAACTCTCTGAATTCATGAATAAATCAATCTTAGTGAAGAACATTCTTGAGCATCTTCTGCAGAATCAAGCTATTTTTCTATAAGAAATGCTTACTGTCTGCAAACACTCTTGAACTGAGTCTCTAGACATGATCTTCAGAGACATCTGTGAATTGAAAAGAAACTTTCTTAAATTATAATCACTTAAGATCATCTATCAAATCACAATCTATAAAAGCTTTTACAAGTTTGTATTTGAAATTGACTCACAAGCTCAGCTGTGTGACATGAAAGATGAAGAAGCTGTCATCTATGTAATGACAGACATCTATTACACTGAAGTCAAGAACTGACTGAATTATCTAGAGAATGATTATAAGAGATTCTAATAGTCTGTTCTTAAGATTTATCTAGAGAATAAGTTAAGAGACTCTGTGAGCTGAACAGAGAACACCTGAACTGCAATTATCAATATTAGAAAAAGAGATAAGAAATCTGATAAAGACTACTCACAGTGCTTTATAAAATTGTGATGTGAATTGAGATCTGTGAAAACAGAGCTCTGAAACAAGATCTGAATGATGATATTTATAAAGAGACTGAATAAAGATATGTAGAACAAGCTCATTGAGCAAGACTCTAAGCTCTTAACTCTGAAGAAACTGATAACTCTCATTCATTGCTTACAGATCACTGTGAGAGTCACAGATCTGTGAAGAGTGAATCATTGACCAGCTCTGTAAGAGTCAGAATAACAGAGAACAGATTTGTCAGAAAAAGATGATAAGACATAGAGAGATTCATATCTGACTACTGAGCAGAGAGAAAGAGCTTCACAAGCTCTCATGAACAGAGTATATAACAGAGAGATCAAGGAAAAGAGACTCTACTTTATCTGTTCTAAATCAGAACATCTCTGTGCAAACTGTCTGAATAAACTAAAATAGAAATTTGAAGAGTCACAGACAGAGTCAGCAACAGTCTTCTTAAGAGTCTTAAAGCTGATATCTGAATCTATTACTTTCTCAATGAAAATACTTACTTATAGAGAGAGACTGCATCACAATACTGCTGCTCTGCAAGCATGAGAAGTATTGATGAACTCAGAATCTCAGGTCACTGTAATATCTCTGAAGCTCACAGAGTGAATGAGCTGAAAGATGAAGACTGAGAATCTGCTCTTATAACAAGCAGAGCATGAGAACTCAGATCTGAGAACTGAGAGACTTATAAGAGTTATCTTTGAATTACAAGATCTCTCTGAAATCTGAAGAAGATTTACAGAAACTGTGATTATTGCAGATATCACAGATAACATGTATTTAGAACTTGTATGACTTTAAAGATATAATCTGCACATAGCTGTCTGCAAGTCAGGTTTATACTTCTGATCAGTGTTGATAGACTCACTTATGAAGATAGAAGCAGTTAATACTGCAGAGTTGATTAGAGGAGACAAGCCTATCTATATGATGACTTTGTGAGTGTCTGAGAATCTCACAGTTATGAAAACTGAGCTTCAGATATCAGAGAAATACTGAGATCTCACAGAGATGTTCAGCTCAGCTAAGACAGCTGAGCTTTCTTCTCACTATGAGAAGAATCTGTCAATAGATTTGATAGAAGAGCAGAAACCCTTCTGAAAATCAATTTATAAACTCTTTCATTATAAGACAGAGGTCTTGTGAACCTATGTGAAGAAGAATCTGAAGAATGACTTTATCTGATCTTCACAGGCCTCTGTGAGAGTCTCTGTGATATTTATGAAGAAGAAGAATAAAGATCTCAGATTGTGTGTAGACTACTATGACCTGAACTTCAAGATAATAAAGAGCTGCTACTCTCTATCTCTGATTGAGAATGTGATCAACTGTCTCATGAGAGCTGTTATATTCATATAACTGAATATAATCAATATATATACACAGCTGTGAATACAGTCTGAGAATGAATGAAAGACTGTCTTTAAGACTGCACTGAGACTGTTTGAATATCTAGTAGTGTCTTTTAATCTGACTAATATCTCTACAGTATTTCAGTCTTTTATTAATAAAACACTTCATACATATCTGAATGTCTTTATAGTAATATATCTGAATGATGTGATGATGTACTCTGTGAAGAAGAAAGAACACACTGAGTATGTGCAAAGTGTATTGAAGGTCTTAGATGAGGCAGAACTGTATATTAAGCTTGTGAAGTGCAACTTCAGTGTCTGCTGAATTAATTTTCTAGAATATGTAATCACTGCAGATGATATTCAGATGAAATCTTCACAGATTGAGACTATTCTATTATAGCTGAAGTCAACTAGTATTCATGAGATTCAGATCTTTCTGAGCTTTGTGAATTTCTATAGATGATTTATCTTTGTATTTGCAAGAATCTTCTTGACCCTTACAGACATGCTGAAGAATGAAAATAAGAAGAAGTCATTCTGTGAATGAAGAATGAAAAGATTATTAAGAAGAGAGAACTGTGAGAACTTTCTTATCTCAGAAGCTTATGAGGCCTTTATGTGGCGGGCTGCGCCCGATCAATCATATAGACTATTCCGTTACACTCCACAGATTTCACATACACTCGGATCCTCGGCCATTCTCGATTGCAGATCCTCGGCCATTCTCGATTGCAGATCCTCGGCCATTCTCGATTGCAGATCCTCGGCCATTCTCGATTGCCGATCCTCGGCCATTCTCGATTGCTGATCCTCGGCCGCCACCCCGATCAATCATATAGACTATTCCATTACACTTCACAGATTCTACATATGCTCCGATTCTCGGCCATTCTCGATTGCCACCCTGATCAATCATATAGACTATTTCATTACACTTCACAGATTCAGTGTATGCTCTGATTCTCGGCCATTCTTGATCACCGATTCTCAGCTGCTACAAACACGCATATATTCTTCCACCCCGAAGCTCCACCGCGTACACCACCACATATGTGTATAAATATCCACCTCAATTGCTGATTCTCACACTTTCTCTTTCTTTCCTTCTCTAGTGTTTTTATCTTTGTTATATAAGATCTATCAATATTATACTGATCTAATCAGCATAGGTCTCTTACACTATAAAAATGCTTATTGTCTCCTTATTAGAAAACAATTATTCAGCATTATCTTCTCATTAGAAATGATTATTCATTGAGAGATATTCAAACATGTAACAATGCATAAGAAACAGTCAAAACAGTTAAATGAACACTGAGTTCTCAGATAGAAGCTTGCTTATCAGTCACTCTGGCCTCACAACAAGATCTTATGAAGAGAATAAGATCTTACAAGAGAATGTCAGTAAAAGACTCAAGAGTTCTGACACTCAGATGAATGATTATTCATCAAGAGATATCTGAACATATAACAACATATAAGAAAGAGAAAACATAGATAAGCAGATATCAAGTTCTCAGATAGTTCTCAGATAGAAGCTTACTTATCAGTCACTCTGACTCTGTAACAAGATCTTACAAAGAGAGTAAGATCTTATAAGAGAATATCAGTGAAAGATCTGAGAGTTCTGACACTCAGATATATAAGAATATAATTACACTTCTTCAGATTTCACAGATATTATATATCTAATAATTGATATAACCATGTCTAATGATAATATGAAACTCTTGAACTTGAACATGAGCATAGATGCAGTGTCACAGTGACTCTGAGCAATGTTGAAATTACAACAGCAACAGATAGCAGACATGCATGCAACTCAACAATGTCAATATAAAGAGATTTAACAATTATCATAAGAAACTCATACAATTTCAACATCTACAGAATTGAATATAAAAGTGCTGAAAGAACACTTAGATACTTCTGTATATTTCAATACTTTTGATCTCACTCTCTACTCATTATGAAGAATGAAAATGCTCATGAAACTGAGTATAGATGAAGATTTCATCAGTTCATTAATCAATCAAGATTGATATATCAATGAATGATTGAAAGATTGCATGAAACAGAAGTTTCATTCATGAATAAAAGCATGTGAACCAGTATTGTAAATATCTGATAATATTATGAGATATCTTGATATTCTGTTCTGAGACACTGCCATGCAACAGAAAGTATTAGATTGATTACAGAGTACTCAACAGAGAAACACTTCTCTTACAACATTCATTCCTGACTTTGACATCAAGATCTTAGAAGCAGATGATCAATCTTGAGAGAATAGAATAAAGATTAGCATGCTTAAGAAGACATTAACTTACAAACTCTTACAGGCTCTTATAAGTATAAATGAAGACTTAACATATGAAGGTTTCTGCACACAGCTCTGAATATTGAATGATCATCTTATCAAGCTCAAGAGTATACAGAACAGTGGCAGAAGACATTATATTCATACACTCACACTGAAGAATAACAATGATGCAGATGCTATGAACTGAATAGATTCAAATATCTATACATAAGCAAGAGTTTTCATCATTCAAACAGGCTTCTGAGTCTCTGAAATCACTTCTGAAGAAGTCACTGATCAACATCAATGAGAAGTATGCATTAATTATAACTGATTGAAACACATCACTTTCAACTGCTGATCAATCTATATATCTTCACACTCAAGAGAAAGATCAGTGCCTGTTCACATCAATCACATAGCAGTGAAGAAAGATGCAGAAAATAACTATAAGAATATCTCAATGAAACAGAAAAAAGATTAGCTTCTGTTCAAATTCATAAACAGAAGCTTGAAGAGATTGAATGACAATGATTTGAAGAGAAGTCACTATGCAATGATAAAATCTCCAGTTATAAGATATTATAATCTTCAGTGTATTCTCTTATCAAAAACTTCACACTGAACTGCTGTACCATCATCAATTCAATTCCTTCTCAATCAATCAGACTCTGAGTTCCACATTATCTGAAACAGCAGCTCTTTATCAATGAGAACTGCTTCTGAAAAGAGGGGGCTAATGTGGCAGGCTGCGCCTGATCAATCATATAGACTATTTCATTACACTCCACAGATTTCACATACACTCAGATCCTCGGCCATTCTCAATTGCAGATTCTTGGTCATTCTCAATTGCAGATTCTCAGCCATTCTCGATTGCTGATCCTCAGCCATTCTCGATTGCTGATCCTCGGCCGCCATCTCAATCAATTATATAGACTATTCTGTTACACTTCACAGATTCTACATACACTTCAATCCTCGGCCATTCTCGATCGCCACCCCGATCAATCATATAGACTATTTCATTACACTTCACAGATTCAGTGTATGCTCTGATTCTCAGCCATTCTCAATCACTGATCCTCAGCTGCTATGAACATGTATATATTCTTCCACCCTGAAGCTCCACCGCGTACATCATTACATATGTGTATAAATATCTATCTTGATCACTGATTCTCACACTTTCTCTTTCTTTCCTTCTCTAGCATTTTTATCTTTGTTATATAAGACCTATCAATATTATATCAATCTAATCAGCATAGGTCTCTTACACTATAAAAACACTCATTATCTTCTTATTAGAAAACAATTATTCAGCATTATCTTCTCATTAGAAATGATTATTCATTGAGAGATATTCAAACATGTAATGATGTGTAAGAAACAGTCAAAACAGTTAAATGAACATCAAGTTCTCAGATAGAAGCTTGCTTATCAGTCACCCTGGCCCTGCAACAAGATCTTACAAAGAGAATAAGATCTTATAAGAGAATATCAGCAAAAGACCTGAGAGGTCTGATACTCAGATAAATGATTATTCATCAAGAGATATTCAAACATGTAACAACATATAAGAAAGAGAAAACATAGATAAGTGAACACTGAGTTCTCAGATAGTTCTCAGATAGAAGCTTACTCATCAGTCACTCTGACCCTGTAACAAGATCTTATAAAGAGAGTAAGATCTTATAAGAGAATGTCAGTGAAAGATCTGAGAGTTCTGACACTTAGATGTATGAGAATATAATTACACTTCTTCAGATTTCACAGATATCATACATTTGATAATTGATATAATCATATCTAACAATAATATGAAACTCTTGAACTCGAATATGAGCATAGATGCAGTGCCACAGTGGCTCTGAGCAATGTTGAAATTATAACAGCAACAGATAGCAGACATGCATACAACTCAATAATGTCAATATGAAGAGATTCAATGATTATTACAAGAAACTCATACAATTTCAACATCTATAGAATTGAATACAAAAGTGCTGAAAGAATGCTTAGATGCTTCTGCATATTTCAATACTTCTGATCTCACTCTCTACTCATCATGAAGAATGAAAATACTCATGAAACTGAGTGTAGATGAAGATTTCATCAGTTCATTAATCAATCAAGATTAATATATCAATGAATGATTAAAAGATTGCATGAAACAGAAGTTTTATTCATGAATGAAAGCATGTGAATCAGCATTATGAACATCTGATAACATTATAAGATATCTTAATATTCTGTTCTGAGACACTGCCATGTAATAGAAAGCATTAGATTGATTACAGAGTGCTTAACAGAGAAATACTTCTCTTACAACATTCATTCCTGACTTTGAGATTAAGATCTTAGAAGTAGGTGATTAATCTTGAGAGAATAGAATGAAGATTAGCATGCTCAAGAAGACATTAACTTACAAACTCTTACAGGTTCTCATAAGTATAAATGAAGACTTAACTTATGAAGGTTTCTACACACAGCTTCAGACATTGAATGACTGTCTTATCAAGCTCAAGAGTATACAGAACAGTGGCAGAAGACATTACATTCATACACTAACACTGAAGAACAATAATGATGCAGATGTCATGAACTGAATAGATTCAAATGTCTATACACAAGCAAGAGTTTCTGCTGTTCAAACAGGCTTCTGAGTCTCTAGAATCACTTCTGAAGAAGTCACTGATCAATGTTAATAAGAAGTATGCATTAATTATAACTGATTGAGACACATCACTTTTAACTGCTGATCAACCTATGTGTCTTCACACTTGAGAGAAAGATCAGTGTCTGTCTGCATCAATCACATAGCAGTGAAGAAAGATACAGAAAATAACTATGAGAATGTCTTAATAAAACAGAGAAAAGATTAACTTCTGTTCAAATTTACAAACAGAAGCTTGAAGAGATTGAATGACAACAATTTGAAGAGAAGCTACTATACAATAATAAAATCTTCAGTTGTAAGACATCATAATCTTCAGTGTATCTTCTTATCAAAAACTTCACACTGAACTGCTGTGCTGTCATCAATTCAATTCCTTCTCAACTGACCAGACTCTGAGTTCTGTGTTATCTGAAACAGCGGCTCTTTACCAATGGGAACTGCTTCTGGAAAGAGGGGGCTAATGTGGTGGGCTGCGCCCGATCAATTATATAGACTATTTCATTACACTTCACAGATTTCACATACACTCAGATTCTCAGCCATTCTCGATTGCAGATCCTTGGCCATTCTCAATTGCAGATCCTCAGCCATTCTCAATTGCAGATCCTCAGCCATTCTCGATTGCCGATCCTCGGCCATTCTCAATTGCTGATCCTCGGCCGCCACTCTGATCAATCATATAGACTATTCTGTTACACTCCACAGATTCTATGTATGCTCTGATCCTCGGCCATTCTCGATTGCCATCTCAATCAATCATATAGACTATTCTGTTACACTCCACAGATTCAGTGTATGCTCTGATTCTCAGCCATTCTCAATTGCTGATCCTCAGCTGCTACAAACATGCATATATTCTTCCGCCCTGAAGCTCCACCGCGTACACCACCACATATGTGTATAAATATCCACCTCAATCACTGATTCTTGCACTTTCTCTTTCTTTCCTTCTCTAGTGTTTTTATCTTTGTTATATAAGACCTATCAATATTATACCGATCTAATCGGCGTAGGCCTCTTACACTTTACAAGGTTAAAACAGATATTCATAGACACAGTGATGCTGTTTCACTTTGATTTCTTACTCTTAATCAGATTGAAGACAGATGTCTTCTTCTTTGTGATTTCAGGAATAGTCTTGCAACTACAGTCAAATGAGAACTGAGTTTCAGTGGCCTTTTTCTCACAGAAGATGCAACTTACAGAGATCAACTATGACATTTATGATCAGAAGCTTCTCATGATAGTGAAATTCTTCTGTCACTAATATCACTACTTTGAGAGCCTTGTAACAGTGATTACTGTTAGAACTGATCATGACAGCTTATGACAGTTTACTTCAATCAAGAAACTCTCACAGTGGCAGATTCACTGAGCTCAGAGACTGAGTGAGTTCTGGTTCAAGATAGAATATATCAAGAGAACTAAGAACTCAGCAGATGAACTCTCTCACAGATCAGACTATATTAAGAAGATCAGAGTGACAGATACAGAGAAGCTAGAGAAGATAGAAAAGCTTCACAGAATGCTTAAACTGAGTGTTGTAAAGAGATTGACTGAAGAGTCTTTTAATTCTCTGTAAGAGAAGAGAGAGAAGAGAGAGAAGAAGTCTGTACAACTACTCTCTATAACACTGAGAGTCAACACTCTAAGAATCTCTGTGAGAATTCTTGAAGAGAGTATCTATAATCTGAAGAGTTTGTGAGCTTTGAGAAGTACTGTGAAAGACCTGATGCAAGAAGAAACAGAGTATAAATCTTCATAAGATCTTCTATTCAGATTGTCTGAACTGCAACTGAAGAATGAATATGCTCAGTATATTCAGAAACTGCTCACAGCAGAAATCAACTCTGCAGAAATAAAGAATTAAAGAGACTTAAATAATCTCTTATGAAGAGAGAGCTGGATTTATATGCCTGTGAATAAGTTTCTACACATAGAACTCATTAAAAGGCATCATGACTCTTCTCTAGTGAGTCATTTTATAGATACTAGAACTCATGAGTTGCTTATAAGAAAATACTTCTGACTGAAGATATAAGAACTTATGAAGAAGATAGTGAATTCTTGTACTGTTTATCAGAATTCATGAATAGTGTAATTCAGACTATATGAAGAACTTACTTCTCTACTCATTCTATAAGAACCTTGAAAACAGCTAGAAATGAATGCTCTTGTGAATCTCTCTGAAAGTAAGAACATATATGATGCCTGTTTTGACAGTGTGCTGATGATAGTGAATTACTTTATTAAGATAACACACTTTATACTCATCTGTAAGAACTTGAAGTCAAAGAATTTGACTTATATCTTTATCTGTGATGTGATTCAGTTGCATGAATTGTCTGTGAATATTATCTCAGATAGAGAATCAATCTTTGTAGAAGAGTTCTAATCTAATCTGATAACTATACTGAAGATCTCACAAGATCTAAGCACAGCTTTTCATCAATAGACAGATGATCAGACAGAATATCTGATGAGTATATTGAAACAATATCTGTGATACTTTGTCAATTACAATCAGAATAACTGAGTGCATTAATTATCACTTACAGAGTTTATATACAACAACTCAAAACATGTCAGTACAGGCAAAACCCTCTTTGAGATTCTCACTGAGACTCATTCACAGATGATCTTGATGAATCTGTGAGAGTACACTATAGAGTGTAATAATGTCTGTGAATGAGCTGAGAGAATTCAGAAGATCTGAGAAGAAGCTCATGAATTCTTGAGAAAGACTCAAGAGTATCAGAAGAGATACTATAACTTCAAGCATATTATAAAGAGTTTTAAGAAAGATGATAGAGTCTGACTGAGTTTAAAAAACATCATTACATAGAGATCTAGTAAGAAGCTGAATCTCTTATAAACAGAGTCTTATAAGATTATGAAGAAAGTTAGTTTGCAGTTCTACAGATTGAAACTGTTATCTGAGTTGCAGATATACAATGTTTTTTATGTCTCTTTACTCTGTGAATATAAGAAATTCTCAGAAGAGAACTCTGTGACTCATCACTCTGTCTGTGAAGCACTAGAGAGTGAAAGAGAATATCAGATCAAAGAGATTGTTAACTCAGAGAAGTGAGATCACAAGCTCTAATTCAAGGTTCAGTGATAAGAATATTCTGACAAGATGAATGAGTTCACTTAAGAATCATTCAGATAGATAAGATATCTGCAGAAGCTGAGACATGACTTTTATACTGTGAATTCTGATAAGTCAGAATAATGCAGTCTTCACTAAGAATCTAGTTGTAACAAAGATATTAACACTGTTATTTATAAATCCTAGTCTATAAGATGATGAGTTTCTACTGAGATGAACAGTCTGCAGTGTATGTAAGAGAAGAAGAAAACATGTTCTTATTAAAACTAAAAAACAAGAAAATAAACAGAGCTGTGAATACAATTTAGAGATTAATAAAGAAAAAATAAAGAAAACTCACACTTATATTATTAATATCTGTAACACTCAATTCTCTTACAACTATCAATTTTCTTCTTCAAAGAAGCAGAGAGTATCATGCTCATAGTACAGACAATTATTGTATTTGATATGAAGACTGTCAGAAATACACAGACTTCAGAGAAGTCAGACATCAGAGCACACATAGTTGCAGCAGAGTCTTGAAGACTGATTATCTATATATGTGATTAGATATCTCTCATGAAGCTGTGTTCACTCTCTCAGTTACGCTGAAGTATTCAGTCTGAAAATAATGAAAATGTGAAGAGAGAGCTCATCTACTCAGGTCAACTTCTGTTACAAATTCATGATATTTACATTACCTTGATTACTCAGATTTTACAGGTACTCAAGAACTCATCTCTCATTGATAATGAGATTGCAGAAATGCACTGCAGTGTGAGAATCATTGATAGAGAATCTAGACATATTCACATATACCTGATCAGAGATTGTGCAGACAGAGAGAAGGTAATCATAGATCTGCAGAGCTGTAGAAGACACTGACAACATCAGAAGCTTTACAAGAACTATTAGCTAGAATCTGTAAGAAATTACTTATGAGAAGACTTACAGTAAAGGAGAGAACTGCACTGCTTGAAGCCAGAAGCTGGCCTGAGAGAGACAGGGAATTGACTGCTGATCTGAAGATCAGATGCAGTGATGAGGCTGAGAGAGATGAAGACACAGTTATGAGCAGCAGTGTCCCTGCTTCATCAGCCAGTAAAAAGCAATCAGAGAAGTTACAGAAATACTCATAAGAAGCTCAGCAGTGATCAGATATTATTTGAAGAGATTGAAATTGAAAAAATTTTTATTCTTGAGAAGTTCTTGAATTAATATATGAACATTGTTAGAAACACTCTCTCTCTGTCATCTGAATGAAAACACTTCATGAATGAATGAGAATACTCACAGTTTATAAGAATGAAAGCTGTTACAGAAAAAGAAAAAAGAAGATGAAGTTTCACAGACAGATCTGAGATATTTATACTACTCTAGAGAGGTTTGCTTACACTGTAAGTGATTTTATAAAACAGTCAGATCACTCTAGTAAATAAGAGTGATTATGAATCACAGACCTGAATCTTTCTATATGACTATAAAGAGTAATTGTAGACTGTGAACATCTTGATTCTATAATTCTATAGAGTTGATGAAAGAATGAGAAATTCCTCACAATTCTACAGTGTCAAAGAGTAATGATTTATGAGAATGAATGAAAGATCAACTTATAAATGTTTCTCTTTAATAAGAGTGATCTTACAGAGAGTGATTCATCTGTGAGATGAATCTGTGTGATGATCACATAAGAATCTTATGAAAATAGTTAAGAGTTAACTGAAACTCTTCTGTATAAAAGATGTGAGATGAATCTGTATAATAGTCAGAGAAGAATCTGTAGATTATAAAGAATCTTATGAAATAAGAAACTGAGTGACAGACTCTTTTCTCTTCATAGTAATAAGAGATTTTTCCTCACTAAGATTTTTTATAGATATAAAGGGTTTTTAGTGAGTATCACTGCAGTGCTGAGCTGACTATGAAGTCACTCAGTGAAAGACTTCACAGATGAAGCCTTAGAGAGAGAGAAGTATGTAAGAAATCTCACTTCTCACAGATTCTTTATCTCTATTTCTATCTCTCACATAATTAATAGAGCTAGCGGCCCTTGACTACATATAACTATATAGACTGGAGTTCGCGAATACTATTCATAACTCAGCTTGAATGCTATTATACATTTGACCTCTACATTTTATCTTCCTACCACAAACACTTCTAGTAGTTAACAGTACATATCATGTCAAGCTGCAAACACCCGAATAATCGCCTGCGAGCACTTATTCTTACAGATTATGAATGAAGATCTGTAAACAGAAAGATGTTAAAAGCTCTTCATTCAATACAAGATAGTATAAGCTGAAGAGTGTGAAGTATAATGTAAGATTACTCACTTATCTACACTCAGTGAAGTGTTTGTAACACTTATCTCACACATTTACTTTCTCAAAGTTATACAAGATTCATTTGAAAAACTCATTTCATGTTCATGAGAATAAATATCACTCTGAGTCTGTGAGATTTATCTTTTCATCAGTTATTTATAATGACTTCACTTTTTCATATAGAAATGCAGCAGATCTTAAAACTTGTTGAAATTCTATTAACTGTCTGTCTGTGAGTTCATATTCAATTCAATAATATAATTGCATCTGACTTAGTCAGCTCATTACAGCATCATTTTTTCAGTCATCATTGAAGCTTAGTAGCTTCAGCAGATCTCTCAGCTTGATATATTCTATACTTGAATTCTTATTCTGTGCAGCAGTCTCTGATGATGTGTACACTTCTGAAGAGATTGTGAACAATCATGATAAAATCTTCAGATTTGATATAGTTATCTGTCTGTGTAAACATTTGATCTTCTACTGCAGGCCTAAGATCTGATTTTCTCTATTCTTATTAATGATGATGATTGCATCAGCAAAGCTCTTCATAGTGAATACTTAATCTGCAGCAAATGTCAATTGTTATTTAACTTTCATCTCAGTCTGTCACTGTGTATGCAAGGCCTCAATCTCATTTAGAATTCTCATATGTGTACAGAGCTTCAATTTCAGTTCAGTGATCTCAGTTACTTTTCTTACTGCTTTAAGTAATCTCTCTGAGAGGTTCTGTATATCTTCCAGTTCAGATAGCAGAGAAGAGTGTTGTTCATATTAACTAGAAAAGATATTCATTTCAGTGATTTCTCATTGATTATACAATGTCTATCATTATATTACTGTATCATTATATTATTCTATCACTATATCACTGTATCATTATATCATTCTGTTATCATTGTATGACTTCAGTGATGGCCACCTCTTTCTTTTTATTCTTCATTTGAGTAGGAAGTGAACTTCTTTGAATCTGATTCATCACTTTCATCTTCTTTCTCACACCTCATCTGTTCACATCTCATACATGGCATTCACCTGAGTATGAAGTTTTCTCTCAACAAGTGAAGCAGTATTAATCAGATACTCTTCTACTCACTGCTCTTTGTACACTATCTTTTGAGATATTCTAGAACCACACTGACATAATAACTACAAATCACTTTGTAGATGGAATTATCACACTCTGAAGAAGACTGTGCTTCTCACCAGTTTTTAGACATGCTATCAGATGTGATTCAAAGGTTGCTTAAGCCAGTATACAATTACAGGTGTATGCCGGCTTCTTATATTGTAATCTTGTACACTAAATTAATTAGTGTATGCTATGGCCCCTTTACACTCATACGCGTATGCTAGTAGTTCGGAAGCGGCCGCGTTATTATCTGACAGTCATACATTCTTCCGAACCACATCTTTTCATCTTTCTACTTCTTTTCTTTCACTTTATCATTCTTCTTACTGATATTGACTATGTATAACTATTAGTTAATTGTATTAGAATTAATATATTTTATATTAAAAAGTGACTCATTTCTATAATAAGAGTAGTGACTTTCAGTGTTATTATAATAATAACTGATACAAGCTTCATGACACTGATTCAGAGTGCTGATACAGATGATAAAAGAGTCTTCTTCTCTGATACAGTGATTACAGAGAACTGCAAAAACAGTATTACAGAATTGTAGAAGAAGAGCTTTATAATTTGTATTAATTTTTATATTAATCTGATAACTCTCTTACAAGACTGACTCATAAGTATAGAATAATTTAATAAGAGTCTGTAGCTTCTTTAACAGCTTCTCAGACATTCTTTCAGCTAAATAAGTCAACAGTTAACTTGATAATCTAGAACTGATAGACACAGCAGAGACAGATATAGACACAGATATAGAACTGAGAATGAAGTTAATAGCTGATAGCTTAACAGACTGAATAAGATTATTAAGAACTGTGCTAACTGTTAAAATTGCAATTTTTATCATTTTAAGAATCTTACTTATAATGAACATGTTTCAAGACATTGTTTTCAGTTATAATAACAGTATTGATGATTTTTTGAACTTCTGATGAATTAATAGAGATAAATAACATAATTTCTGAAAAAAAAAACAGCTGATAGAGATGAGAGATGAGAGATAAGATAAATTCTTTAAAGAGAAAGAGAACACTCTGAGATTTATTCACTTTCTCTTATACATGTGTTGATAGCTGCAAGAATTCAATATCTCTTATTATATAATACAACACAGATCTCAATAACACAGGTCTCAGAAGATTCTCAATCTCTCAGATCAAAGATATCATTATATTAAATCTGAGCTGTATAGATTAATATTCAGATTGTTTCAATATCTTCTATAGACTGCTAACTACTCATTCTCAGATTCAGTGATTATAATAGAATCAGCTGTAATAGATTTATTAAATTCAATAATTGAATTCAGTGAATCTGTGAGCAGAACAGGTGAAGAGAATAGTAGAATAGAGAGTGAAGAACTTGCAGCAATGAAAAATAAGTGAATAAACAGATTAAATATAAACTGTGAAAAAGATGAAATAAAGAGTGAATAAAGCTATATAGAATATAGATTAGCAGAGACCTATAAAAAGAAAAGAGATATAACTTAGTTATCTATTAACTTTGATATCTTGTATAATTAATCTTGTGCATCTGTATACTTCTGCTTACTTCACTATCAGGCTGGTGAAATCTGGAATAATCAAAGAGTTATTCAAATAGAAGACCTTGATATATTTTGACCTGTGAAACTGCAACATATATGAGATCAGTCTGAAATTCAGTCTCAGAAATATCAAGAACAGCCTGATCAAGTGATAATTCTTGAAATTTATGAACAGTAATGATATATACAACTGTAATAGAGAACTGTGTGTGACTGCAGACTTGGTTAACATGAGAAAAGTCATAACAGCTGTAGAAGATAGACACAAGTTTAAGATTCTCTCATTTTAAATAAGCAGAGCTGTCATATTTGTCAAAATTAATTAGCAGTGTAAATGAAGAATCTTGACAGAGATTCTTCACATCTGAACTTCATACAATATCATGAAAAGTTTTAAGAGTACTGTTAATGAGACTGCAGTCTGTTCAAATATTCTGTAGAAGTATGATTCAGCAGTTAATAAAGAGAGAAAGATTCTGATGAAGATTATCAGTCTTATCAGAATCTAATTGAGAAGTGTCTATACTAATATTTATAATCTGAATATTAATAACAGGTTGTTTACAGCTTTAAATAGCATCATCATTATAGATATGAACATAGTACTTCTTTATATAAATATGAATTACATTCTCAAAGACTGAGGCTTCATGAGAGATAAGAGTCTGTACATACTTTGAAAGAAACTCTCAATCATTCAGAGTTAACTGATCAAGACAAAGATTTTTCAAGATGTCATAAAACTGACAGCTGATGACATCTTCATTCACTTATTATCAAATCACAGTAAGTTGAATAATTTTACTAAAAGCTAAGTAGATTTGACAGCTCTGAATATCTTCTTTATAATCAATACATCTGTTATGATAGAGTGAAGTTTGAAAAACAGATAAGAGCTGGTAGAAATCTTCACTGAGAATGATACTGAGATTATCAAAATAAGCATTCTTATAAGAGAATATATAATAACAGATCTGATCAATTCATGAGAGTTGCTGTAAATCAATCATTGACTTTTCATCAATTAACAGATAGTGAACATTCTTAAAAAGAGCCTGCAAAGATTGAAGATTTTGAGAGTTGAGCAGTTCATATAACATGTTCTTGTGTATGAGGAGCTGAAATAATGCATGCAAGGTTTAAGTATTAATGAAGTGAGCAGCTACATCAGTTAATGCAGCTTGAATGATTGAGATTGAGAGATCTTAAGCCTCTGCAAGATTTTGAAGAGTTGTAGATAAAATTATAATCAGATAAGTTTTATCAGTGTCATCTTCATTATCTAGATTAATTAGCAAAGAATCTGAGAATCTGCTGTTAAGAATCTCAGTATAATGATAGAGAATAGTGTCATGAAGAAGGCATTGATCAGAGTCTAGAGTCTTAAGTAAGTCATATTTATAAAGAGTAGTGTCTGTAGAGAAGTTAGTCTTCATATTATTTTAAAATTCTATATCAAGATTGATATAAGTATCAACATGAGAGCTTCAATCATAGTTGAAATCTAAGAACTGATAATCAAGCTGTTCACAGTTTCAGATATCAATGAGATTATCATTATCACACTGTGAGTTTTAACAGATGAGTAATACTCAAGAGAGATCAAGCTTCTCTTCATCATTCTGATCATTTTCAAACTCAGATTCTGGTTTCAGTATGTTCTCACTATAGACATTAACTGAGTGATTATGAGAAAGACAGCAATAATTAAAGACCTCTGTAAAAGAGGATTAAGAGATGAAGAGATCAACAATCTTGAGATCTTCAATTTGATAAAAAGAGTGATGAAGAAGAAGTTTGACATAAGCATAGTTCTCTGAATCAGTTTCAAACTGATAAATAGAAAAGTAGATTAACACTCAGAGTTTTACACAGAAATATCTCTTAATTTAATAACTGTGAGAAAAGATTTAAAGAAATTCAAGAAATGAAAGATCTTTAAATTCAGTTAACTACTGCTTATATTTTTTTAAAAAGAATGAATCATATTATAATTCATCAGATTCAAGAATATAGCTATGATAATGTTGAGATTCAGGCTGACAATCAATTATAATTGACTTGTGAGAACTCATTTATAAAGAAAGATTTAAAAGAAGATGACAAATCTTCTGAGCAGATCAATCACACTTATTAATAAGCTAATTCATAAGTTTAATAACTGTAGAGAGCAGTGAGTGACTTGAACTGACTCTTGAAATCACTCATTGAATAATCTGATGATAGAATTCTGTGTCTGTTTCAGTCTTGACAATGTACTTAGACAGATAATTAAGAACAGTACAGCTGTTAATGTAGAGAGTAATATCAGTATTTACTAGTCAGCTAACTGTAATCAATCTATTATAGTTATTGAGAATTGAGTCATTATAACAGAGATGCAGTCAGTAATATCTACTACTTAAAGATTTAAGAATAGCACAGTCAGTTCAGTATTTATACAGAAAGTGAAATTAGTAATATAGATTATCAGTGATCTGATGTTTATAAATACAGTACTTTTCACTACAGTGATGACATTGAACACAGTTGAGAACTGTAGATAAATGTTCAATGATATTTATCTGATCAGAATGACTGAGAAAAAGAAATAATTATACATCTTCAGACTGAGTGTAATTAGACTCAGAATTCTCAGCTGTAATAATAAGATCTCAGTAGTCAGCAAAGGCTTGATGAGAGTCTTCATTTATATCAAGTTCAGAATTCAGTATATTCTTATATTAAAATACACTATATGAGTGCACTGATCTACAGTCTTGCTACTTGTAACAAGTTCAGTGATCTAGAATTTTGAATTTCAGATCTAGAATCTTTTTCTTGAAGATTGTAAGCTATAGATGAAAGTAATATGTGACTATAGCAGAATAGTTATAAATACTATCTCTTACAAACTTCAACCTCTTAAGATCAGTGTCATGCTTTTAAATAACATAGTCAGAGAAGTAACACATCAGATTATCTTAGTAATAATCTGTGACTGAGAGAGTAAGAAATAGATACAGAGATCTGATATTTTAAACATAGACTTGTAGCTAATAATGTTTTACACTCTAAAAAGAATGAGTTTCATGAAGACTTTCTACAAACTGTGTAAGTGAATTCAAAATTATGACAGATTGTGAAGTGTTAGTAGTAAAAGCAGTCTACAGCTTCTCTAGAGTGAGATTCTTAATAAAAGAGTTAGTTTAATTGTAGAAAAAGCAGCTCTGATTATTAATCTATCTGTAGAATAGAGAATTGAAAAGAACATATTAAAAACAGCTATGACAGACAAAGCAGTTATTATGATATTTAAGAAGAAACTGTATATAATCTGCAAGACTAATTATTCTTTGTCTAGAAAGAATGAATTTAACTTTATCTTGTGAGAAAAGTGTTGAAAAGACTTAAGAAAAGAGTGAGTAAGTGTTGTTAAACTTACTAAGTAATGTATTACAGACTGAAGACAGAGTGAGATAATTAATCTGTTCTCACTATAGCATTTCAAGTTTATAACAGAGTTACTCAACTTCAGATCATAAGATTAAAAGATCTGAAATATCAGAGTATTCAGATGAAATATTCAAGTTATCAAGATTTAAATAATTCTCATTCTTAATAACTATTAATTCTTACTTATCAAGCTTATAAAAAGAAATCTGATTAGAGACATCTTCATTTTCAAATAACTGATTTCAAGTCTCTTTATCAATTACAATGTTCTGATAACTGAGATAGTTTTTATAGAGATAGATTAGTCATTGAGTAACAGCTTCTTTACAAATTATGAAATCTCAGTGAAACTGATATTATAAGCAGGAATCTGCATTTGAATTTAAAGACTTCAATATAATAATATCAAGATTCTTAGAAAGAAGTGAAAGAGTGTTATAAATATAATCAGTATCTTTAAGAAAGCTAATAATATAATCTTTATACTTATACTGATATTCTCTGACTTGACAGATCTTAATAAAGACATATATATATGAAATTAATATCTCTTTAATCTGACTGAGAACAGAGAGATCTGAATCAAGATTATCAAAATCAAGATTATTTTCTTAAGAGAATAAAAATAACTTATCAGACAGCTGTCTTAAATCAATAGTATAATAATAAGTATAAATATTATCTTAAAGATTCATTCTGAACTAGTGAATTTAATAATAACTACAGATCTTTATCTGTAAATCTTCAAGTATGTGATGAAATTTCTGTATACACTGTTAATTATCAGAATTAACAGCTGAATCTGTAAGATAAGTAAAACTCTGAGAGTTTATTAAAGAGTCTGAGACAATTACAGCTTATAACTGATTATATTTCTAAAGAATTATATTATTATTATTATTATTCTTCAATTATAGATGTATGCAGTCAGAGACTATGACATCTACCTGAGAACTTTAGTTCTCAGGGTTTTTTCTATGTCTGTAAAGTTAACTATTGTACATTCATCAATTTCAGATATGCAAAATCAGAAAATTCCAGCCCAGAATACAAAAACTGTTTACAAATTGCAGTGTTTTAACATCTTTTGATACTTTGTAACCATTTGACAATATCATGACAAAAGAAAAGAGAGAAAGAACACAGTCTCAAAGATAGACACATTAAATAGATAGATAGAAAGAAATTGAAAGGAAAAGATACAGAAAAAGAAAAAGTAAAGAGAGACTATAACAAAACAAATTCTTAAAAGAGAGTGTATAGCTGTTTTAACAGACTATATCTGATTGATTTCCTCCTCTTCATATTCAGATAATTCTGAATTTAGCCATTTTCTTGTAGCTGCTTGAGTTTCTGATAGAAAGTCTATTAAGTATTTAATTCCTGTCTCAGTTGAGAATAAGAATCTCATATTTAATTGATTTAGATCATACTTCTCTTTCAATCTGGCTCTGAGACTATTGTATAATGCACAGTGCATTATAATATGCTCAGGATTCTCATTTGTATTGCAGAATGAGCATTCTATTGAGTCAAATCTATCATCAAATCTTTGTATATAAGATTTGAAATAGCCATGTCCTAGTTTCAGCTGTATTATAGATGAGAATATTTTCTTTTTACATTTAATTGAACAAGATTTCCACTTGGGTTTTGTTTCAAATCTTGAATAATGTATACTCTTCTTTTGTTTCTGCCAGCTTTCATTCCACTTGTCTAAACAAGATTCTTTTATTTTTCTCTTTATAAAAGACCAGGACACAATTTTTTGAATAGATCTGCTTAATTCTGCACCCTTTTTTGCAGCTGAATCAGCCAATTCATTGCCATGAATATTCATATGAGCAGGAACCCAGTGCAGATGAATTCTCAGCTTTGATGTTCTTCTCTCTTGAATTTTTAAAACAGAGTTTAAGATCAGTTCAAGATTCATTTGATCATTATGAATCTGACTATTTCTAAGTCTTTTTAAAGCAGCTTGACTATCAGAGAATATCCATGCCTCTTTCAAACAATTTCCTCTTTTATAAGATTTTATTTCAATGAGTTTGAAAGCTTTCACTATTGCAAATAGTTCAGCATCAAAGACTTCACATTCAGAGCCTAGATTCCAGAAATCTGAGATAAAATTAATATTATCTTCAGTATAAGCAATGCCTGCGCCCAATCTGTTCAAGTTCTCATTTTTTGAGCCATCTGAATAAATCAGAATAGAGTCTTTTATATTGATTGTAGAAATTCTCTTCAAATGCTGTTCATATTCTTTCTCTTTTGATAGTTCACTTATTTGTAAGTCTATAAGAGATTCAAGCTTTTTTCTCCAGAGAGATAACTTCTCATGATCAACTTTTTCAACATTTAAAGAAGAAAATTGGTTTTTAATCAGAGAGCATAGTCTGTACAGTTGAGAAGGCATTTTCTTTGAAGAATTATTTTCATTCCAATCAAGAAATCTATTCCAATCCAGTTCATTTCCAGAGTTAATTGATGGAAATGAAGAAGAGACTCTTTCTCTGATTATATGATTTGAGCTCATCTTTACAACTCTCAGAGCATAGTTCATACAGGCCTTTTCAAATCTAATAGTAGGAGGAGGAATTGAAGCTTCAATTTCCATTGCTTTAATAGGAGATGATTTAAATGCTCCCAGAATTCTTCTCAAGGCTCTGTTTTGCAGACTTTGAAAGAGTTCAGTGAAATTCCCTTGATTATTCCACCAAACTTGAACTCCATAATCAGCTACTGATGTAATACAGGCTATATATAACTGTCTCATAGCCTGGAAGGATAGACCCCTCTCTGTATTTGATAGTCTGATTATGTTGTTCAATAGTCTTTCTGCCTTGACAGTTCTTTGTTGAATGTGATATTTAAAATTCAACTTGGAGTTTAACCATACTCCTAACCATTTGACATTTACACTGGGTTTAATCTCTCTATTTAAAAGAGTTAGAGATAGTTCTTTCTCATTGAATCTAGGAAAGAAATGAATTAACTCAGTTTTATCCATATCAAATTGAATTTAATTGATATCTGCTCTAACAAAGATTTCCTTTGCAGCTTCTTCAATTACTTTCAAATTCTCTTTGATAGTTTTTGAGCTGTAGACTAGACCAATATCATCCACATAACTCGGAGATCGCACTATTCTCATATTTCTATTTTTGAATAGATATGCAGTGTATATTGCAAATAAAATGGGTGAGATTGGAGACCCCTGTGGTACTCCTATTTTTATCTCAGTCTTGTCTTGTTTCATTCCATCAAAGAAGAGTTGTATAATTCTTTTAGACATAAAACAGTTAACCCATTTTATTAGGGAAAGTGGCAGTTTTAATATCTTCAATGTCTGAATTAACTTTGACTTTGAAACATGATCAAACGCTCCTTTTATATCAATAAAAACTGCAGTTGAGACCAGACCCTCATGCTTTGCTATTTGAATATCATGAACAACTGAGAGAACAGTGTCAATTGCAGAACACTGTTTTCTACCTCCCATTTGTTCACTGAATAAAAGAGAATCATCTATAGAGCTTATAAAAGATAGTCGAGTAGCTATTATCTTTTCTAAAACCTTTCCTAAACAGTTCAATAGAGATATTACTCTATATGACTTAGGAATTGAAGTTTTTCTATTAGGTTTTGCAAGAATCACTCCAGTGGCTTCTCTCCAGCATTCAGGATGATATCCATTTTTCAAGAGATTGAAAAAGAGCTCAAAATATTCATTCTTTAAGTAGGAATATGTATTTTGAATAATCAAGTGATTAATTGAATCTGGACCTGCAGCAGTTTTAACAGAACTTGAGAAGATAGCTGACTCTAATTCATCTTGTGTAAGATCAGGCCATTCCCAGTCATTTTCATCAATGTAGTTGAGAAGTGATAAATTCTCTTCCTCTGAATCTGAATCTGAATCTGGTGAGTTCTGAAAGAGAATTCTCATGAAAGCTTGACATTTTTCCTCAAAAGAGTTTGCTGTATATGATTCATTCTGAAACTCATATTCTAGAGCTGGAAGTTTTGCTACACTTCTTGTTTTAGTATAGTTAAAAGCTTTAAAAACTTCCTTCCCTTGTGCTTCTTCAAGAAATTTATTCCAGCAGTCTGTTTTAGCTCTTTTAATATCTGAAAAATATTCATTTCTGACAGTTTTGAACTCTTCATCAGATATTACATCATTCTTCCAATCTCTTCTAGCAGTAGCTAATTCTTTTCTTTTAGATGAGATATTCTCATTCCACCAAGGTTTTGAATACTCAGAAGATTTTCTTTTTGGAATATTATCTCTAACACTTGTTAGAATGATAGATGTAATAAGCTTCACTCTATTCTCAAGCATTTCATTTGAGATATCTTGACCAGAATTCCAATATAGCTCATTCTGTCTTTCAGATTTTAACAGTTTTATGCTTTCTTCAACTGCTTTCCAATCAGCTTTTTCAAAGTTATACTGATTAGAGAGAAGAGGATTTTCACTCATTTGTTTTTCACTCAGTTCAATATCAAATTGAATAATCTCATGACCTGATCCTGATGTCTCATTTGAATCAATAAACCAGTTTACAAGTCTTCTTTCCATTAGATTTTGTGACATGAATGTTAGATCTATAATAGACTTCTGTTTCATGCCTTTTCTAAAGAATGTTTGTTGATCAGACTTATTAACCAAATCTATTGAATGCTCAAAGGTCCATTCAACCAGATTATCAGCTCTCACTGCTCTCTTGCATTCTGAATTCCACCAGGGATGATGTGCATTGAAATCTCCTGCAATTATAGAGTTTCTTGATGGAGTTATGTTCAGAAATCCTCTATCAATTGTCCAGATATTGTTATTTTCCTTCAATGACTTTTCATTATAGATATTTATGAGCTGTATAGTATCAAACTCATTTTCTTTATCTATAATATCACCCACCAGAATATCAGGGTCAGACATGATATCAAATCTTAGATTAAATTGATATCTTGATCTCTTTCTTCCATAGATCACTACTCTTGACTTTATCTCAGACTTTTGAGGTAAAAAGCAGTAGTAGCTTGAATGAGAAATGACATATTTTTGCTCAGCATCAAAATTCGGCTCCTGAAGCAGTACAAAATCAACTTTTTGTTCAAACACAATTTGAAGACAAGAATAAATGCAATTTGAGTTTCTATCCACATTATTTTGAATAAATGTGATTTTTGAAGAGTTTTTAAACTTTTTTTGTTGTTTTTGTTGTATATTCATACTAAAAGAGAGTAGAGAAGAATCTAATCACTATCATCAGATAGTAGATTATAACTGTTCTGAAAAGTAGGAATCTCAACTGCTTGCATTATATCTAGTTTATCACCAGAGTCATTTCTCAATTCTCTAATCTTAACAGGAGTTTGAGGATTCAAATTCTGTTTACATTTTGCTGGAGAATTGGAGTTTGAAGACTTAGATAATTGAGAGTTTCTTCTTTTTGAGCTTGCAGTTGTGAGTTTACTGGCTTGACTCTTCTCTTCAGTTCTAGATTGACTTTGAGCTTCATCTTTTCTCCAGTTCTTTTGAGTTCTAGGAGCAAACATACATTCTTTAGAGCTAGATGCATGTTTTTCTTTGCAATTAGAGCACTTAAGCAGAGTATGTTGACAAATTTCACCTCTTTTTGAGCATGTTTCACATTTATGCTCACTAGTTTTGTGATCTCTGGCACAGAATGCACATTTTGAGTCTCTAAAACATGAGATTGCAAAGTGTCCATATCTTTGACAGTTTGAACACTGTGTTTGAGCTTTGAGATTCATTCTTGAGTCTTTGTATTCATGAACTCTCATTTTCAAACCTGCTACTCTTACTTCAGAGATCTTTGACTGTTCAAGTGTTTTTGTATATACTAGAACAGAGGCATTTCTCCTGCTTTGTCTGAACTCAATTGAATTTAGCCATACAGGCTCCTTTCTCAGTTGAATGGAGTTGTATTCTTCCAATTCATTTTTGAGAAGTAGCATTCCTTCTTCACAGTCAAAAATTTCAACTGGAATATCATGAAGAATGAATTTGCCCCACTTTTCATCTCTTTCAGATAGAATTGTTGTGTTTAGCAATGATTCTACTGCTGACTTCCAGAGATTCTCATTCTGAATAAGGAATTCAGCACTGAATTCAGGCATTGTAGTCAGAATAATAGAGTTTCCAAAGAATGATGGCTCAATTGAAGCTATAACTGGTTTTTGAACTTCAATATCAGTCATCAACTGAGAAAAGAACTGCTGATTAATTTCATTTCTGATTCTGAAAATGAGATTTGAGTTTAGCTTGTTTCTTTGCAGAATGTCCTGGTTTGAGACTTTGAGAATGAGTCTTCTATTTCTAGAGATTTGGAAGTTTTTCTCTTTTTGCATTTTCTTTTCCACTTTTCTATGAATAGAGGCTCTAAAGAATTATAAAAGCTTCTATATTTAATGTATTAATTGAGCTTTCAGACTATGTAGAGTGCTGAGATGTCAAGAGACTACTAACTCTTCTATTAAGTTAATTAATGAATAAATCTGCAGAGCTCTGAGAAACAGAGTTTTGAGAAGTTAAAAATAAGAAAAATAATATAAAAGATATCTGCAGTGAAAGTATATCTGTAAAAGTGAAATAAAATTAACTTAGAAATAAGTTAAATGATAATATAGATAATTAATAAAAGACTGAAGAGAGATCTGTAGAATCAGAAGATGAATTAATTATTAAAAATAACAGTTACAGTTATTTTCTTAATTAAGTTAAGAATAAAGTTAATAAGAGATATTCTCTATAATATCTAGTAATACAGTGAGCTCTTTGAATAACAGTTTTCTTTTTATAGACTGCTGTTAATAAAGATATATCAGAACTATGAATCTTACAGTGATAAAACTTAATCTCAGATAATATATCTATTTCAATAGACTGTTTACAGGCTTGAGAGACTGCTGTTAATTGTATAAAGTATTGACATGTCTGAAGTGATAAGAGAAGTTCAGACTTATTTATCACAGAATCTGTGACTGTAGAAGAATCTGATTTTACTATATATATCTGTTTACAGTTCTACACAGTGTAAAGAGATAATCAGTGATAGAAAAGATGTAATGAGAGAAGATTATAATATCTAAGTTCTCTGAGTACAGTATTGAAGATAGATAGCTGTAGAAGTAGTAGAACACTGTAAAGAAATAAATTAATTAAGAGACTGATTTTATAAGCAGTGAATGCAGACTTTTAATACATTATTCATTCTTGAAAATCTATAAGAGATGATTGATCAGATGTGTTATTTATTCAAGAATCTGTACAGAGTAGATAGTTAATGAGATATGTAATCTATTATTCAAGAATCTGTACAGAGTAGATGATATGATTAATAATATGATTAATAAGATGAAAGATGAACATGTTATAAGTGTGTAGAAGAAGTTATAGTGCAATGTCATGAAATTGCACTTCACTTAATTCTACACTAATCAGTGAGCTGTATTCACATCAAGAATCTCAAAAAGGAAATTCTCCACTTTTAATGACCAGGGTTTTCATCATATATTTGCTTCGCTTTGCTCCGCAAATAATTCTTAATATAATTAACTTAATTTAACTAAATTAATTATATAATCACTCTGAAATAAAAAGCTAAACCGAATTTGGAATTTAATTCTTGGCGCGACGCATTCCAAGGTTGTTGAGGCATTATTATTGAAGGAGCAATGATAGGATGGCAAACTGAGGGCAGCTATCCAATTTCTATGGACGTGGTGTCTTGACGGTCAAGGTGAGAAACTCTTCATGTATATAGGGATCCTATATCCCAACTGTTGTAATCCGTGTGCGAGGCTAGGCAGACATTGACGAGGTATCCCGTCGCGAGAGACAATCGAGTAAACAGAACTACTTTACTCCGTCTCTCGGGAAGAAAATAAGCTGACCAAAATAAAATCTACTCCTATAGATGAATACCGGCAGATTCGCTACTACCCAGCCAACATATAATTTCATAGCAGGAGTTTCCTCCCCGTCTCCTTCCGCTGGCGGTGGTGGTGGTGGTGGTGATGCTGGGAATCCGTCATTCCGACAGAGTATCCACTCGGGGCAACCACCAATAGCCGGTTAGTTTTGCTTCTTGCGATGTTCTCACATATGAAAATTGAACAAACTAATAGATGAATGAATGTTAGATGCTGGGAACGAGGAGCTACGCGTGGAAATAAACACATTGCGATATGAACTAGACAATTTGAAACAGGAGCGGGACCTGACAGCTCTTCATCATGAGAAGGAGCTTCGCGAATTACAAATTAGGGCAGATGCTGATTTTCGAAAGGCTCAGGTTGGATCTGCTATCTTTTTTTCCCTCTTTAACAACGAGCAATTAGCGAACTCTCGGTTTCAAGACAAGGCTAACAACAAACTGGTTCAAAATAGGCAGCCGAAAGTAGCAGCAACAGAGCCCAGCATAAAATCGAGTCACTCACAACTGAGCTGAAAACGGTGCAGGAATCTGCGATAAACGAGAAGGCGGCCTTTGATAAACGGATACGAAACTTGGAAGATCATAACCGGTCGCTACAGGAGGAGATTGACGACACCCAATCCCAGTTGTCCGACCAGGAGCGACAATACAAGCACCAGATTAATGAATTAGAAGCAATTCGATCATCACTCCAGAAAACCCTTGACGAAGTCCAAACCGATCTTCATCAGACCAAAGATAGCCTGCAGGTCCTTCAGGATAAATTAACCCAACTGGAGGCTGATGCCGGGGCACTTGAAAGTGAAAACATTCGGTTAAAATCAGAAGGAACGGATTCAGGAACTCTCAATGTCCTAAAACGTGAACTTTCGGAGCAATTAGCACATGCTAAGCGGCTGGAAGCTGAGTTACGTCCGCTGCGAAAATCGCAGAAGAATGTTGAGGTTGTAGAAGAACAGAAAAAGGCACTTGAGAGCCGGCTGCACTTAATGCAAGACGTGGAGGTGGAGCTTAGAAATGTACAAATTCAAAATCAAGCTTTGGAGGATGAACGGCGGTCTTGGACCCGTTTGTTACAGTCGGACGGCCAAGATCTCGAATTCGAGTCACCCGAAGAAGTTGCACGAGCGCTTGTCGAAGCACGCATTGAGAATGCATCATTGCTCAATAAAGTTGGGACTATTCAGGCTGAGGTGGCTGAAAAGGCTGAGTTGGTGCGAAACCTGGAAACGGAAAAATCGAATCTTCAACAGGATATTGCAAAACTACGTGCAGGTAATTCCGTTGGAAATGGCTTCGATTCTCGTGCGAAGACACGATTAGAACGCCAGCGAACCCTAGCGATGAGAGAGGTGGAATATCTCCGCGCACAGCTAAAGACCTTCGACGCAGAAGAAACCACGATGAACGCAGACGAAACAACCTTCGATCAGCAAAAATCCGATCACATAGCGCACCTCGAGAGTCTCCTCAGCGAACACCGTGAAGAACTTCATAAGCTCCATGAAGAGTTATCAAAGCAAGAAAAGACACCTGTAGAGGATACTAATGCTCCACGCGGAGTTAAACGCCCTCTCTCGCCAGCAGATAGCGACGCAGAAAGCGAAAGGCTCGCTGTGCTCACACGGAAAAACCGCAGCCTGCAAGACAACCTTTCAAAAGCAGAACAATCAATCGAGCTGCTCACACGCGAATTCGAGGCTACAAAATCCCACCTTTCCACCCTCCAATCCCAATCCCGAACTCGCATACT
Organism: Blastomyces dermatitidis ER-3; assembly: GCF_000003525.1. NCBI lineage: Eukaryota > Fungi > Ascomycota > Eurotiomycetes > Onygenales > Ajellomycetaceae > Blastomyces > Blastomyces dermatitidis. The sequence continues at coordinate 7,569,574 of NW_025544774.1, forward strand.
TGAACTTCGCTCGAATCCCACCGCGGAAGCTGAAAAAGTTAAATTATCCACTCTCGCGGTCCTGCGCGCTGAGAATCGCGACCTCCTAGCCCAGCTACGCAACGAGCGCGCGAACGTCAAAGTCGTACCCCTCTCCACCCTCGAAAGCAAAGAAATGGAGCTCCGCGAGATGGGAAAGACCGTCGCGGAAAAAGAGAAACGCATGCGACGCCTGAAGGAGATATGGACTGCAAAATCGTCCGAATTCCGAGAAGCTGTTGCGTCAGTTCTCGGATACAAGCTTGATTTTTTACCCAATGGCCGTGTCCGCGTAACATCCATGTTCCATCTTTCGCCAGCCTACAGGCACGGAGATCGCGATGCGTCTCCCGATGCGAGGGGGCCTGGGAGTATGGGTGATGGAGAGGAGAATTCTATAATTTTTGATGGAGAGAATGGGACGATGAAGATCTCTGGCGGTCCGAATAGTCTGTTTGCGATGGAGATTCGGAGTCTGATCAAGTTTTGGGTAGAGGAGCGGAAGGATATCCCTTGTTTCCTTGCAGCTATGACGCTTGACTTTTATGATAAGACGACGAGGGCTGCTAGGGTGTGAGATTGCGGGATGTATAATTCAGTACTCTATCCTTTTTCCCACTTTTCCTCCTGCTCGTTTTTTTTTTCGTGAACCAGATGAACAACTGGCGTTTGCATTATTCTGCTATGCTATAGTCTCATTCTGTCTCCTCTCTAAGGGTTGGTTGATTCTTACTTCCTTGCTTTTCCCTTTTAGCCCACTGAGTTCTTCAACCTATAGATACCTGTTTTCTTTCCTATTCTCTTTTGCTCCCTTTTACATGTCTCCATGTATGAATAGGAGCCATACCCCATCAATGGGGGAAACGTCACCATCTTCAAAAATCGCAAGGCTAATTCACCTTTAAACCTGTTCCGATGCGGATGATATGACCCGACTTTAAACATCCAGTTCGAAGTATGTAAGTTCCAGACTCACGAAAGTTTGTGAATATTTTTCGATCTTTTTTTTGAAAGTACTTCTAACTCCCCTTTCGTTTTCAGATCATGAGGTCTCAACCCCTCCGGGGGGTCTGAAGGGGAAAATGATAATAATAATAATAATAATAATAATAATAATAATAATAATAATAATAATAATAATAATAATAACTGTCATCAACTCATACATACTCTGTAAATTCACAATTAAAATTTCAAAGATAGTTTCAGAATTCTTCCAAAAATCAACTCAGCATATCAAACAAAATGTAAAATAGTTGAAAGTTGTATTGATGAAGCTATTTACAAAGAGCTTATGATAGTGATTGATGACGTGATCTAGAGAGATCGTCACAGGCAATAGCCGCAGCGGCTGCAGCGGCCAACACCCTCTCTCAAGATAATAAGAATCATGTACAAAAACACTAAAACCATCAAGATAGCCTGCCAAAACCAAATATATATATAAAATTAAACATTTCTGGCCTTTCTGCCTGTAAGTCCTAGTAAAATCATGACTTAGTTAAATATTACAATGTTTAAAAATTTAATAAGTATGAATTATCTATTATTATCTGAGTAATAGAAATATATTTAAAATCAATAATTCTCTGATTTAACTGTCAATATAAAAAATGAAAATATATATTAATATGCTTATTTCAGACTGTAATAATTGTTATTTTTATAAGATTTATAATATTTTTATTATTAGTGAGAATCTATATCAGAGATGTAATAATAAAGTCAAGCTTAATTTTGAAATTTCACATTCATATTACTTTATAAACTATTTTATTAAAAATTATATACTCAGTCTTATTAAAGCTTAAAAATATATAAAACTGTTTTATTAAATACTATAAAATCAAATCATCTACAAGTTTAAAAACATAGCTGAATATTGATTTTCTATCATTATTTAAAGAGTTTATTCAATTGAAATTTAAGTAGTTAAAAGTAAGTAAAAATTATTGAGAAATTAAAAGAAACCGAACTTTCATACAAATCACATTTATAAAAAATACTTAAATTCAGTATTTTTTTTAAATAATATAATATATATAACAGTCTTTTAATATTAAAATGTTAAATTAATATCTTATTAAATAAATAATAAAACAGTGTGAATAATATTAAAATATATTTTAACTGTAAAATATTATAAACAGTTCACACTGTATTAATATTATTATTATTATTATTATTCTTTTATTATACTTATATATAAGCAGAGCTTATGATGAGTTCTTATGTAATGTTAAATACAGATTAAGTGTTAATTATACAGAAGAAAATACAGGTGTTGAGATTGTATGTAAGAATAAGTACTTGCAGGTGATTATTTAAGTGTTTGCAGCTTGACATGATATATACTGTTAACTACTAGAAGTATTTACAGTAGAAAGATAAAATGTAGAGATTAAATATATAATAGTATTTAAGCTAAGTTATGAATAGTAATTACAAACTTCAGTCTATATAGTTATATATAGTCAAGAGCTGCTAACTCTATTAATTACATAAGAGATAGAAATAGAGATAAAGAATCTGTAAGAAGTGAGATTTCTTACATACTCTTTTCTCTCTAAGACTTTGTTCACAAAGTCTTTCACTGAGTGACTTTATAGAATCAGCTCAGTACTGCAGTAATACTCACTAAAAATTCTTCATATCTATAAAAATATCTCAGTGAGAAAAAATCTCTTATTATTATAAAGAGAAAAGAGTCTGTTACTTAATTTCTTATTCTATAAGATTCTTCTCTAACTATTATAGAGATTTATCTTATATCTTTTATATAAAAGAGTTTCAGTTAACTCTTAATTATTTTTATAAGATTCTTATGTAATTATTATATAGATTCAACTCACAGATGAATTACTCACTATGAAATCTTTCTTATTAAAGAGAAGTATTTATAAGTTAATCTTTTACTTATTCTTATAAATCATTATTCTTTAACACTGTAGAATTATGAGAAATTTTTTATTCTTTTATCAACTCTGTAGAATTGTAGAATCAAAATATTCACAGTCTGTAATTACTCTTTATAGTTATATAGAAAGATTTAGATCTATAATTCATAATCATTCTTTATTTACTAGAGTAATTTAACTATTTTATAGAATCACTTATAGTATAAATAAATCTCTCTAGAGTAGTATAAATATTTCAAATCTATCTATAAAACTTTATCTTCTTTTCTCTTTTTCTGTAATAGCTTTTATTCTTATAAACTATAAGTATTCTTATTTATCTGTGAAGTATTTTTACTCAGATAATAGAGAGAGAGTATTTCTAACAATATCTATATATTAATTCAAGAACTTTCTAAGAATAAAATTTTTTTCAATTTTAATATCTTTATAAATAATATCTGACTACTGCTGAGCTTTTTATAAGTATCTCTGCAACTTCTTTAATCACTTTTTATCAGCTGATAAAGTAGAAGTATTATTACTTATAATAGTATCTTCACTCTTCTCAGCTCTGTCACTGTATCTGATCTTCAGATCAGTAGTTAACTTCATATTTTTTTAAGATTAGTCTCTGACTTTAAGCAGTACAGTCTCACTCTTTACTGTAAGTCTTTTTATAAGTAATTTCTTACAGACTCTAGTTAATAATTCTTATAAAGCTCTCAGTATTATCAGTATCTTCTACAGCTCTGCAGATCTATAATCATCTCTCTTCTATTCATACAATCTCTAATCAGATATATGTAAATATATCTAGATTCTCTACTAATAGTTCTCACACTGCAGTGCATTTCTGTAATCTTATAGTTAATAAGAGATAAGTCTCTGAGTACTTATAAAATTCAGATAATCAAGATAATGTAAATACTATGAATTTATAACAGAAGTTAATCTGAGTAGATAAACTCTCTCTCTATATCTTAATTATTTTCAGGCTGAATACTTCAGTATAACTGAGAGAGTAAATATAGCTTTATAAGAAGTATCTGATTACATGCATAGATAATCAGTTCTCAAGACTCTGTTATAACTCTATATACTCTGATATTCAGCTTCTGTGAAGTCTGTGCATTTCTGACAGTCTTTATATTAAATGTAATAATTGTCTATATTATAGATATAATACTCTCTACTTCTTTGAAAAGAGAAATTAATAGTTATAAAGAGATTAAATGTTACAGATATTAAGAATATAAATATAAATTTTCTTTATTTTTTCTTTATTAATCTCTAAATTGTGTTTACAGATCTGTTTTTATTTTCTTTATTTTTTAACTTTAATAAGAGTATGATTTCTTCTTCTCTTTATATACACTGTGAACTGTTCATCTCAGTAGAAACTTATTATTTTATAGACTAGAGTTTGTAAATAACAGTATTAATATGTTTATTACAATCAGATTCTTAGCAAAGATTATATTATTCTCACTTATCAGAATTCACAGTATAAAAGTCATATCTTAGCTTTCACAGATATCTTATCTACTTAAATGATTCTTAAGTGAACTTATTTATCTTATTAGAATACTCTTATCACTGAATCTTGAATCAGAGCTTATAATCTTACTTCTCTGAGTTAATAATTTCTTTGATTTGATATTCTCTTTCACTGTCTAATACTTTATAAATAGAATAATAAGTTATGAAATTCTCTTCTAAGAATTTCTTATATTTACTGAGTAAAGAGACATGAAAATCATTATATATCTATAACTTAGATAATAGTTTCAATCTATAGAACTATGAACTAACTTTCTTTATAATCTTATAAGACTCTATTTATAAGAGATTCAGTTTCTTACTAGATCTTCATATAATAATATTTTCTAGACTTCATCAGACTCTATTATCTTTCTTAAAACTCTTTATTATATACTTGAAGTTATAGTATCTCTTCTGATACTTCTGAGTCTTTCTCAAGAATTTACAGGCTTTCTCTTCAATATTCTGAATTCTCTCAGTCTGTTCACAGATATCATCACACTCTATAGTATACTCTCACAGATTTATCAAGATTATTTATAAGTAAGTCTCAGTAAGTATCTCAAAGAGAATTTTATCTATACTAACATGCTTTGAGTTATTATATATACACTCTGTAAGTAATAATTAATACACTCAGTTATTCTGATTATAATTAATAAAGCACTGTAGATACTGTTTTAATATACTTATCAGATATTCTATCTGATTATCTATCTGTTAATAAAAAGCTGTGTTTAAATCTTATAAGATTTTCAGTATAGTTATCAGATCAGATTAGAACTTCTCTATAAAGATTAATTCTCTATCTGAGATAATATTTATAGACAACTCATACAATCAGATTACATTGTGAATAAAGATATAAGTTAAATTCTTTGACTTCAAGTTCTTACAGATGAGTATAAAGTATGTTATCTTAGTAAAGTAATTCATTATTATCAGTATACTGTTAAAGCAGGTATTATATATGTTCTTGCTTTCAGAGAGACTTATAAGAGTATTTATTTCTAGCTGTTTTCAAGATTTCTATAGAATGAGTCAAGAAGTAAGTTCTTTATATAATCTAAATTATACTACTTATAAACTCTGATAAATAGTATAAGAATTCACTATCTTCTTCATAAGTTCTCATATCTTCAGTTAGAAGTATTTTCTTATAAGTAATTCATAAGTTCTAGTATCTGTAAAATAACTTACTAGAGAAGAGTTATGATATCTTTTAATAAGTTCTATATATAGAAACCTATTTACAGGTATATAAATTCAGCTCTCTCTTTATAAGAGATTATTTAAGTCTCTTTAATTCTTTATTTCTGAAGAGTTGATTTCTATCATAAGTAGTTTTTAAATATACTGAGTATATTTATTCTTTAGTTACAGTTTAGATAATCTGAATAGAAGATCTTATAAAAATTTATACTCTGTTTCTTCTTATATCAGATCTTCTACAGTACTTCTCAATGTCTGTAAATTCTTCAGATTATAGATACTCTCTTCAAGAATTCTCACAGAGATTCTCAAAGTGTTGACTCTCAGTATTATAGAGAGTAGTTATACAGACTTCTTCTCTCTCTTTTCTCTCTTCTCTTATAGAGAATTAAGAGACTCTTCAGTTAATCTCTTCATAACACTCAGTCTGAGTATTCTGTAAAGCTTTTCTATCTTCTCTAATCTCTCTATATCTGTTATTCTAATCTTCTTAATATAGTCTGATCTGTGAGAGAATTCATTCACTGAGTTCTTAGTTTTCTTAATATACTCTATTTTGAATCAGAACTTACTCAGTCTCTGAGTTCAGCAGATATGCTATTATAAGAGTTTCTTGATTAAAGTAAACTATTATAAGCTGTTATAATCAGTTCTAACAGTAATCACTGTTATAAAGTTCTCAAAGTAGTAATATCAGTAATGAAAGAATTTCACTATTATAAGAAGCTTTTAATTATGAATATTATAGTTAATCTTCATAAGTTACATCTTTTATAAGAAAAAGACAACTAAAGCTCAGTTCTTATTTAGCTGTAGTTATAAGACTATTTCTGAAATTATAAAGAAGAAGATATCTATCTCTAATCTGATTAAGAGTAAGAGATTAAAGTGAAATAGTATCACTGTGTTTATAAATATCTGTTTTAATCTTATAAAGACTCTGTAAGCTTCTGAGATAAGAAAGTTTTTACAGCTCTCTCTTCTCAATAATTTTTTCATTCTTTATTTATAGAATGACTTCTTCTTATTTTCACTCTTCAGTATGTCTGTAAGAATCAAGAAGATGCTTATAAATACAAAGATAAATTATTTATAGAAATTTATAAAGCTTAGAAAGATCTGAATCTTATAAATACTAGTTAACTCTGATTATAATAGAATAGTCTCAATCTGTGAAGATTTCATCTGAATACTATGTATAGTAATTATATATTCTAGAAAATTAATCTGATAGATACTGAAGTTATACTTTATAAGCTTAATATACAGTTCTGTCTTATCTAGAGTCTTTAACACACTTTATATATACTCAGTGTGTTCTTTCTTCTTTATAAAGTATATTATCATATTATTCAGATATATTATCATAAAGATATTCAGATATACATGAAGTATTTTATTAATGAAAGACTGAAATACTGCAGAGATATTAGTCAAATCAAAAGACATTACTAGATATTAAAATAGTCTTAGTACAGTTCTAAAGACAGTCTTTTATTCATTTTCAGATTATATTTACAGCTGTGTATATGTATTGATCACATTCAGTTGTATGAATATGACAGCTTCTATAAGACAGTTGATCACATTCTCAATCAGAGACAGAGAATAGCAACTCTTTATTATCTTGAAGTTCAGATCACAGTAGTCTACACATAATCTGAGATCTTCATTCTTCTTCTTCACAAATATTACAGAGACTTCTGTGAAGGCCTGTGAAGGTCAGATAAAGCCATTCTTCAGATTCTTCTTCACATAGGCCTGCAAGACCTCTGTCTCATACCCCAGTGACCGAATGGTTAATGCGGCCACCTGGTAGTGCCTTGGCGTGGGAAACCAAGGCGCGTGGGTTCAAAACCCGCAGGGAATACATTAAATCCAGAACTCAAGCACCTCAGATTTCTAATAAATACAGAGGTGTACAAATTACTTCAATGAAATACTCTATGTTCCTGAGCTGAGAAGTTATTATTACATGTATTTAATTGTCACTTCTTTGTATTTTCCTATGTTCTTGTTATCTTGGCATGATCTCAATATATGTATTTCCTTCTGTATAATCAACACTTGATCTGTATTTAACATCATGCAAGAACTCATCATAAGCTCCGCTTGCATATGAGTATAATGAAAGAAGAATAATAATAATAATAATAATAATAACCTCTGTCTCATAATGAAAGAGCTTATAGATTAGTTCTTAGAAGAGTTTCTATTCTTATATTAAATCTATTATCAGATTCTTCTTATAGTGAGAAGAAAGCTCAGCTGTCTTTACTGAGCTGAATATCTCTGCAAGATCTCAGTATTTCACTGATATCTAAAGCTCAGTTTTCATAATCACAAAGTTCTCAGATATTCATAAAGTTATTATATAGATAAGCTTATCTTCTCTAATTAACTCTACAGTATTAACTGATTCTATCTTTATAAGTAAGTCTGCTAACACTGATTAGAAGTATAAATCTGACTTGTGAACAGCTATATATAGATTATGTCTTTAAAGTTATACAAGTTTCAAGTACATGTTATCTGTGATATTCATAATAATCACAGTTTTCACAAATCTTCTTCAGATTCTTAAGAGATCTTATAATTCAAAGATAACTCTTACAAGTCTCTCAGCTCTCAGAGCTGAGTTCTCACATTCTACTTATTATAAGAGTAGATTCTCAGTTGTCATTATTCAGCTTATTTACTCTGTGAGCTTTAGAAATACTACAGTGATCTGAGATTCTAAGTTTATTAATACTTCTTATACTTATAAGACAGTAGTATCACAATGTAGTCTCTCTTTATAAGCAAGTATTTTCATTGAAAGAGGAACAGATTTAGATATCAGATTCAAGACTCTTAAGAAGACTGTTACTAACTCTATTTATAACTTCTTAAATTTCTATTTTAATTTGTCTGAATAGTTTACACAGAGATATTCTGATTTAGAATAGATAAAGTAGAGACTCTTTTTCTTAATCTCTCTATTATATACTCTATTTATAGAAGCTTATAAAGCTCTCTCTCTCTGCTTAGTAGTCAGCTATAAATCTCTTTATATCTTATCATCTTTCTCTGATAAATCTGTTCTCTGTTATTCTGACTCTTACAGAGCTGATTAATAATTCACTCTCTGCAGATCTATAACTCTCACAGTAATCTGTAAATAATGAATAAGAGTCATCAGTTTCTTTAGAGTTAAGAACTTAGAGTCTTACTTAATGAGCTTATTCTACATATCTTTATTCAGTCTCTTTATAAATATCATTATTCAGATCTTATTTCAGAGCTCTGTTTTCACAGATCTCAATTTTTATCATAATTTTATAAAGTACTGTGAGTAGTGGTTATCAGATTTCTTATCTCTTTTTCTAATATTAATAATTACAGTTCAGATGTTCTCTGTTTAGCTTATAAAGTCTCTTAACTTACTCTCTAGATAGGTCTTAAGAACAGATCAGTAAGATCTCTTATAATCATTCTCTAGATAATTCAGTCAGTTCTTGACTTCAGTGTAATAGAGATCTGTTATTACATAAATGATAACTTCTTCATCTTTAATATTATACAGTCAGACTTAGACTGACCGTGTGACCGTGTCTGGGACCAGGACCAGAATTTTTGATAGTCTCATTATCAATTCGACAGATCCCATTACACAGTTCTAACATTAGATAGTAGTTTCATACTGTTCCAGTGAGACTTACTGTCTACTCTTATCACATTTTCCAAATGAGACCATGATTTTCACTTCTCAATTTAAATTATTTTTATTGCTTTAAATGACTTTAAATCTCATTTGAGTGTTACTAAAAAGCGTTACTTTTTAAAAAATTAAAAATAGTCTAAAAAAAACCTTAAAATGTCTAAAAATAGTAACTTTATGCCAAGAATGAAACTAAATGGAATCAAATGAGACCACTTTCTCATTTTTTTCAAGTCATGATTTCATTTTGAGATCTGATATATAGTCACTTTGCATGTTTATTTAATGATTAGTCTCAGCGGGATTCACGCCAAGAAATGTATGAGACCAGACCAAATGAGATCAAACGTGAAATTCATGGTTCCGGCGGCCAGTCTAGTCAGACTTGTAAGTCAATTTCAAATACAAACTTATAAAAGCTTTTATAGATTATAGTTTAATAAGTAATGTTAAGTAATCACAGCTTAAGAAAGTTTCTTTTCAGTTCACAGATATCTCTGAAGATTATGTCTAGAGACTTAGTTTAAGAGTGTTTACAGATAGTAAGCATTTCTTATAGAAAAATAACTTGATTTTATAGAAGATGCTTAAGAATATTCTTCACTGAGATGAATTCATTCATCAGTTTAAATAGTTTCTTTATCACAGATTCAGAGAATGATATTCTGTAAGTAATTAATAAGTTCTCTGAGACTTCTTTTACAGAAGTTATTTATAATTTGAGTGACTGCTTCTGTGTGTCTGTAGTAGAGTTCACAGAGATTGAAGTATATGAGTTTCTAGTTCTTTCAGTCATAATAGATAGTTACTGACTGACAGAGCTTGAAATGTAAGAATAAGTGCTCACAGATGATTATTCAGGTATTTGCAGCTTGATATAATATATACTATTAACTACTAGAAGTATTCATGATAGAAAGATAAAATATAGAGATTAAATATATAATAGTATTCAAGCTGAGTTATAAATAGTATTCATGAACTTCAGTCTATATAGTTGTGTGTAGCCAAGGGCTGCTAACCCTATTGATTATACGAGAGATAGAAATAGAGGTAAAGAATCCGCGAGAAGCGGGATTTCTTACATTGTATCAAGATAACAAGAACATAGGAAAATACAAAGAAGTGATAATTAGATACATGTGATAATAACTTCTTAGCTCAGAAACATAGAGTAATGTATTAAAGTGATTTATACATCTCTGTATTTATTAGAAATCTGAGATGCTTGAGTTCTGAATTTAATGTATTCTCTATGAGTTTTAAACTTACATATCTTGATTTCTCATGTCAAGATGCTACTGAGTGACTGCATTAATCATTCAGTCATCAGAGCACTGTATTGATATTATTGAATTATAAAACTGATATTCTTTTCAAATATTAAAGAATTATTAATATAGAATTTATTTTTCATCAATATTTTAATAATAACTATATTATTAAAATAGAAATCTTTAATAAAATATTTAATATCTCTCTATATATTATAGAAAAACCAACTTTTCCGAGGAAAATACTCTGTAACATGACCTGACATGATATCATATATATCTTATTAAATTCATTTAATGAGATTGAACAGCTAGCTCTGTAGTCTATACAGCTCTGATATTAATCTTCATTCTTTTCTTTACTGATATTCTCTACTATATTTACATTCTTTATACTCTTCTCTACATTCATTACAATCTATACATTCATTAATACACTCTATTTATTATAGAAAAATCAACTTTTTCATGTAAAAAACACTGTAATATAATATTATGTATATTTTATCAAAAATATTTAAATGCTCTGACTTATACAGCTCAGATCAATCTTTAAATCTTCATTCTTTTTTTTATTCTGCTTCTTTTATATATTCTCTATAGTACTTACATTTCTTATACTCTTCTCTATGTTCATTTTGTCAAATGCTCTGTAACATAATCTCATATAATGTCATACATACTTCTTTGAATTCAGATGAGATTGAAGAGCTGACTCTGCAGTTTGTACAGCTCTGATTAATCTGATAACAATGATAAAGATAATACAGAGTGAAAGAGAGTGACTAGAGTGATAGAGATGATCAGAGTGATAAGAGAGAGATAGAGAGATAAAGATAGAGAGTGAAAGTAATAGAGAGAGCTGCGAGGTGATAGAGGCAGTAGAGGCAGTGATGATAATAAAGAGAGTAGAGAGAACTATAAGACGATAGAGATGATAATAATGATAGAGAAAATAGAGATAAAGAAGAGAAAAGAAGTGAAAGAGATAATAGAGAGAGTAGAGTGAAAGTAATAGAGAGAGGCTGCGAAGCAGTAGAGATAGTGATAGAAGAGGCTGTGCAAGTAGCAAAGTAAGTGTAAGTGAGCGTTTGATGCTTGTATTAATAATATATTAATTTAATTTCTTTATCAGAATAATTGATTTTCATATTCAAATATTTAATTTTTAATTTATCATTGAGTATATTCATTAATTAATTAGTATTCTCAGAAACATTTAATAAAATATTGAAATTATTAATATAAATTATCATATAAAAGTGATATTTAAATGTATAATGTCAGTGTACTGAATTGTAAATATTGACTGCAAAGTTAGAATTATTTAATAAAATTATTAAATAATTATATCAGATTTTTATCACAGAGTTCAGACTGTATAAATTATTTTCAATTATATAAATAAATATTTTCAGTATATCTGTTTTAAATTCAGTGAGAGATTTTATATAAATTTTCTTAACAAGTTATCTATGTAAATATATTATTATGATATTCATTTAACAAAGTATTTAACTATATGAGAAAGATGATATAATGTAGTAATTGATTAATTATCAAGATCTATCTATTGAGCGGTCTTTTAGGTAATAGACATTCACTAAGCAATTGATGAACACCTCACTTATGCGGAAGCAGTTAGCCTGTAGAGAGAGAATTCAACATTTCTCTTAACTGCTACTTTGCTAAGTAAACATTTACAAATCAGCAGAGCAGTTCTATAACTGAAGAAAGAATATTACATACAAAAATAGTAGTGTCTTCTGTCAAAGATTTCATGAAGAACTAACAAGAGTTAAAGAATAAAAATAAAGAAAATAGTAAAATGAACAAATGAATGAATAAAGTACTGTAGAGATAGCAGGCTGTTAAGACTCTGTATTTATTAAGATGTCTTCAGAGCTTTTATTAGAGTATTCACAGCCATACTGATAATGTCTATTTATATAATTTTAACAATATTATTATTATTATTATTATTCAATTATAGATGTATGCAGTCAGAGACTATGACATCTATCTGAGAACTAAAAGTTCTCAGGGTTTTTCCTATATCTACACAGTTAACTATTATACATTCATCAATTTCAGATATGTAAAATCAGAAAATTTCAGCACAGAATACAAAAACTGTTTACAAATTGCAGTATTTTAACATCTTCTGATACTTTGAAACCATTTAACATGACAAAAGAAAAGAGAACACAGTCTTAAAGATAGACACATTAAATAGATAGATAGAAAAGAATAGGAAGAAAAAAGTAAAGTAAAATAATGAAAGACTGTAATGAAACAAATTATTGAAAGATAGTATATAGCTGTTTTAACAGACTATATCTGATCAATTTCCTTCTCTTCATATTCAGATATTTCTGAATTCAGTCATTTTCTTATAGCTGCTTGAGTTTCTGATAGAAAGTCTATTAAGTATTTAATTCCTGTCTCAGTTGAGAATAAGAATCTCATATTTAATTGATTTAGATCATACTTCTCTTTCAACCTGACTCTGAGACTATTGTATAATGCACAGTGTATTACAATATGCTCAAGATTCTCATTTGCATTGCAGAATGAGCATTATATTGAATCAAATCTATCATCAAATCTTTATATATAAGATTTAAAATAGCCATGTCCTAGTTTCAGCTGTATTATAGATGAGAATCTTTTATTTTTACATTTAATTGAACAAGATTTTCACTTGAGTTTTGTTTCAAATCTTGAATAATGTATACTCTTCTTTTGTTTCTGCCAGCTTTCACTTCACTTATCTAAACAAGATTCTTTTATTTTTCTCTTTATAAAAGATCAGAACACAATTTTTTGAATAGATCTGCTTAATTCTGCACTCTTTTTTACAGCTGAATTAGCCAATTCATTGCCATGAATATTCATATGAGCAGGAACTTAGTGCAGATGAATTATCAGCTTTGATATTTTTGTCTTTTGAATTTTTAAAATGAAGTTTAAGATCAGTTCAAGACTCATTTAATCATTATAAATCTGACTATTTCTAAGTCTTTTTAAAGCAGCTTGACTATTAGAGAATATTTATGTCTCTTTCAAACTATTTTCTCTTTTATAAGATTTTATTTCAATGAGTTTAAAAGCTTTCACTATTATAAATAGTTCAGTATTAAAGACATCAGATTCACAGTCTAAATTCCAGAAATCTGAGATAAAATTGATATTATCTTCAGTATAAGCAGCTCGACAACTATCAAAGAGAATTTGAAAGTGATTGAAGAAGCTGCAAAGGAAATCTTTATTAAAGCAGATATCAATCAAATTCAATTTAATATGAATAAAACTGAGTTAATTCATTTCTTTTCTAGATTCAATGAGAAAGAACTATCTCTAACTCTTTTAAATAGAGAGATTAAACCCAGTGTAAATGTCAAATGATTAGGAGTATGGTTAAACTCCAAGTTGAATTTTAAATATGACATTCAACAAAGAACTGTCAAGACAGAAAGACTATTGAACAACATAATCAGACTATTAAATACAGAAAGAGGTCTATTCTTCCAGGCTATGAGACAGTTATATATAGCCTGTATTACATCAGTAGCTGATTATGAAGTTCAAGTTTGATGAAATAATCAAGGGAATTTCACTGAACTCTTTCAAAGTCTGTAAAACAGAGTCTTGAGAAGAATTCTGAGAGCATTTAAATCATCTTCTATTAAAGCAATGAAAATTGAAGCTTTGATTCCTTCTTCTGCTATTAGATTTGAAAAGGCCCTTATGAACTATGCTCTGAGAGTTATAAAGATGAGCTTAAATTATATAATCAGAGAAAGAGTCTCTTCTTCATTTTCATCAATTAACTCTGAAAATGAACTGAATTGAAATAGATTTATTGATTGAAATGAAAATAATTCTTCAAAGAAAATGCCTTCTCAACTGTACAGAATATGCTCTCTGATTAAAAATCAATTTTCTTCTTAAATGTTGAAAAAGTTGATCATGAGAAGTTATCTTTCTGAAGAGAAAAGCTTGCATCTCTTATAGACTTACAAATAAGTGAACTATCTAAAGAGAAAGAAAATGAACAGCATTTAAAGAGAATTTCTACAATCAGTATAAAAGACTCTATTCTGATTTATTCAGATGACTCAAAAAATGAGAATTTGAATAGATTAGACACAGGCATTGCTTAAACTGAAGATAATATCAATTTTATCTCAGATTTCTGAAATCTAGACTGTGAATCTGAAGTCTTTGATGCTGAACTATTTGTAATAGTGAAAGCTTTCAAACTCATTGAAATAAAATCTCATAAAAGAGGAAATAGTTTTAAATTAACATGAATATTCTCTGATAGTCAAGCTGCTTTAAAAAGACTTAGAAATAGTCAGATTTATAATGATCAGATGAATCTTGAACTGATCTTAAACTCTGTTTTAAAAATTCAAAAGAGAAGAATATTAAAGCTGATAATTCATCTACACTGAGTTCCTGCTTATATGAATATTCATGACAATGAATTGACTGATTCAGCTGTAAAAAAGAGTGCAGAATTAAGCAGATCTATTCAAAAAATTATATTCTGATCTTTTATAAAGAGAAAAATAAAAGAATCTTGTTTAGATAAGTGAAATAAAAGCTGGTAGAAACAAAAGAAGAGTATACATTACTCAAGATTTGAAATAAAACTCAAGTGAAAATCTTGTTCAATTAAATGTAAAAAGAAAATATTCTCATCTATAATACAGCTGAAACTAGGACATGGCTATTTCAAATCTTATATACAAAGATTTGATGATAGATTTGACTCAATAGAATACTCATTCTGGAATGCAAATGAGAATTCTGAGCATATTGTAATACACTGTGAATTATATAATAGTCTCAGAGCCAGATTGAAAGAGAAGTATAATCTAAATCAATTAAATATAAGATTCTTATTCTTAACTGAGACAGGAATTAAATACTTAATAGACTTTCTATCAGAAACTCAAGCAGCTACAAGAAAATGGCTAAATTCAGAATTATCTGAATATGAAGAGAAGGAAATTAATCAGATATAGTCTGTTAAAACAGCTATATACTATCTTTTAATAATTTGTTTTGTTACAGTCTCTCTTTACTTTATCTTTTTCTTTCAATTTCTTTCTATCTATCTATTTAATGTGTCTATCTTTAAGACTGTGTTCTCTTTTCTTTTGTCATGATATTGTCAAATAGTTTCAAAGTATCAGAAGATGTTAAAATACTGTAATTTGTAAACAGTTTTTGTATTCTGAGCTGGAATTTTCTGATTTTGCATATCTGAAATTGATGAATGTATAATAGTTAACTTTACAGATATAGGAAAAACCCTGAGAACTAAAAGTTCTCAGATAGATGTCATAGTCTCTGACTGCATACATCTATAATTAAAGAATAATAATATTAATAATAATCAGTATAAGTAATGTCTGTACCTAATTTATTCAAAGTCTCATTTTTTAAGTCATCTCAGTAAATCAGAATAGAGTCTTTTATATTACTATTTTGCTGTGATATATCTCTAAGAAATGTTATATAAGATGCAATCACTCTCATCTTTTCTTCACTGATATTTATTATAATATTCTCATAATTCAATGTAGATAACTTATATGATAATACAGTGACAGTGTCAGAGAAATTGATATTATAAGAATCAAAGATTAGAGTAAAAATATTATTTCACTTTAAGCACTCAACAGCACTTAGTGTAGAAATCATATAAAAACTCATCAAGCTTCAGTATATATTCTGATATAAATCAAATTCATCAATGAATAATAGATATAATAGAGAAATAACTTATATATCAGAGTAAAATATGCTTTTCAAAATGTCTCATTCATGTGCAGCAATTTTCAACTCAGTCTGAATTGATAAAGATTTGTAATATAATCATATCTCAATAGCTTCAGTCTTGATTCTTATAACTTGATAAAGAAAATACTGATCTTTACTCTCATATTCTGCTGATAGATTGAAATCTAATTCAAATATTGTATTTATATAAATATCAAGTTAATTCAGAACCTGAGTAATTAAGATATATTTTATCTCATCTTTCATTGTGATTAATTCAAATAAGATAAATAACAGATTCAAGAATAATAATCTTTATACTATCTAAAGAGTATAATAAATGACTTCTTGAACTTTTAGAACTATTATATGTGGCCTCATTCTCATGTCTGAATGTTGATAATTATGTCTGATAAAACACACTCTTTTAATATGAGATATATCATTCAACTCTGATTTACAGTAGTATTTGAGATTCTCACACTGATACTGAATAAAATTGAAAGAAAAAAGAGGTTTATTTATTAATGAATATCATGTGAAGTTGCTGAAACAATATTTAATAGAGCTCTCTCAACTGTGAGATTATCATAACTTAGTGAGATTGTTGACAAGTTCTGTCATTTCTATATACATCTATCACTGAAAATTTGAGAATTTGAGAAGAGCAGATATTAATAAAATTGAATTTTAAAAGTAGAGTGATCTCATGAAGAATACAGTGAGATCTTTCTGAGTAGAACTCAGAGTTAATATTTACATTGATAATACTATTGAAATTAATATTTTCTTGACTGATAAAATTGAAAATTATGCTCTGTATTGCTTTTTCAGAGTTGATAGATCTTCAGAGAGTAGACTTATTGATGATATATTCTTTAATAAATGCAGAATTTGCAGCAGTGATTGATAGTTTTTTCAGGAAATATCTGACTCTTCAGCTCAGAGTTTCATTGTCAAAATAAATGAATTCATTTCAAAGTTACTGTGTTTATAAGCTATGTCAATTACTGAATCAGAATTAACAAATTCATCAGTAGAATGAGAGATAGTAGTAATATCTTTGATAGCAGTATCTTTTATAGTAATATCTTCAGTGACTGACTTATTAGAATCTTCTTAATCATCATTTTCTGAGATATTTTCTGAGATATTCTCTGAAATATTCTTCTCAGCATCTGCTTTTAAAAGTCACTCTATATACTTGACATTATCAGCAGCATTCTTATTATATGACTCTGTCTTTAGACAATATTAGTTTTTATAATAATAAGACATTAAAAGTGATAAATGTACTGAAAATAGTAATACTTCTTCATCAGAAACATTATTATCTGAATCACTATCAGTGAAATTCTCATTTGCAGTTTCTGAAAAAAGAGAACTCTGAGATTGGAATTTTAATTGATTATTCCTGAATTCTTGTCTAGAGACAGATAGCAGATAGTGTTTTAAATTTCAATTAAACAGATATGACATTTTGCTTTCTGATATAATTTATAGAAACAAGTTGTATAGTTGAAAAGATATGATTAAAGTGAGTAAGCAGTCTTGATAAAATAAAGAGATAAGATTGAATTACTGAAAAGAAGTATATTAATAAGAGCTGCAATCAGTGATAATCTATATTAAATTAATATTAACAATCAAACTGTTTTCTTTATTTCAAGATTATATTTCTGCAAGCTTCTGAAATCAGTATCATTTATTGACTAGAATTTCAATTTAATTTCAACAATGAATACTCTCATTGACTCTGATATACTAGATCTTTCCAAACTTTTCTATCTAGTAGATTTAATGAGATAATTCACTGATTTTAAAGAAAATTCAATATTAATATTTCTTAATCATAGCAGGTATACAATGATATCAATGAAGAATACTCAACAGATAAGAAGAACAGTAAGAAGAACTCAAACTTCTCACTAATAAATAATTTATCAAGAAGGTGTTGAAGAACTAGACACTCTGATGCTGAAATGTATGAGAAGAAGATTCACTCAACAGAGCAATGTCTGCAGCTAGAGATTAAATGAATATATTTTATGTTCTTTATAAAGAAAAATCTTGATCAGACAGTCACAAAAATAACTAAAACTGATGATAAAATATCAAATACATTCTCATTCAGCAGAATAACAATGCTGAACACAGTCAAGATCTGAAAATCAAGATTATTAAAGAAAATGAAGATAAGTATTTAGATTTAGTAAAATAGTAACTTTTCAGTAAGATATAACAAATTCTTGATGAAAGATTATAAATCTCTGATGAGAATTCAGTGAGAAATCTTAGAGAAATCTAAACTTTTGTGATTAAGTTAGCTAACTTAATTTCAATATAGAATCATATTCAATGAGAAAAGATAAAGAGCAGAGCAAGTTCAGAGATAATCAGCTTATATAATTATTATAAAAAAACAATTATCTTTGATTATTTTTATGAGTTATTCACTGCTGAAAAGTTCTTTCTGATTTTTTATTAAGTGTAGAGAGTTATTGACTTTGACTGATTCTCTGAGTAAGAATAATAATATATGAAATGTAAGTTAGCATAATTCAAATTGTTTCAAAAACTAGAAACTGATTTTAAAAACAGAGATATATATCAATCTGACAACTCAGATCAAAATATTTGATAATACTGATATAAATAAAAATTTCATTACAGTTATAATGCAATGATAAAATATTCTGATATTTTAAAATCTGATAAATGATGTTTCTGAATATTGAGAAATTATTAGAGATAACTTTGTAAAGATAATTCAGAATATTCTAACAGTTAAAAAGAGATGTGCAGTGAAAGATGTATAGGAGAAAATATGAAAAAAGATTAAATTTTCAGAAATACTTTCAGTAAAAGACAGATGATGTAGAGATTTCTGATACAATCTATTTCTATTTCAATATATTTAGTTTTCTATGCATTTTATATATAAATTAGTTAATATATACTTTATCATATGTCATTAGAATACATCTGTCTTGATATTTACTGATAAAAGTTGTTATATTATCTATCTTGCATTTGATTATAGTTATAGTCACAGCAGAATTACTGATTTCACTGCATCAGAAAATCTTCTTATTTATCTTGAATTCTGTAGATATATTTCTAGTAGTGTATTAAACACTTGTTTCTAGTTAATAGAAATGATTTTATATTTAAAATAGCTGTAATTCAATCAGTGATAGCCTGTAGAAAAAGTATTAAGATATGAATGAAATTCATCAGATGTGTTAATTACACTCAGAGATAAAATATGAAAGTATTTACATTCATTGTATAATAATCTGCGAAGATGAATCAATAATATATATAAAGACTCATATTTTTCTTTTTCTTCTTTTCTTCTTTCTTCTTCTTATAATAATAATACACTGTAAAGATTATTCTCAGCTCACTCAGTTCACTCTGTTCTTCTTCATCTTTCAGTCTGATTAGTATTCTATCAGTTGTAATAGAAAGCTTTTAATTAGAAAAGTTCTAATCAAGATATCTTGTCTATATAGTATATTAAAAACATCAGTAATTTATTATATCAGTATCAATCACAGTAATAATAATAACAGTAGCAGTATTAAAATGATAAATAATACTCTTAAGTATATCTACACTGTCATTACAAAGACTTAAGAAAATAAGCAGCTGTCTGAATACTCTGATAAAGCAGTCTGATAAATAAACAATGTATAAGTACTGTATTAAGTATATTTTTTCTCATCATTTGAATGTCACTTGTGATAAGATAAACAGAAGCTCAAAGTCTTGTATAAATTATAATTATAAGAAAAAGAGATACATAATTATCTCTGAAGAATTAAAAGAATAAGTTAACAATCTGATCTGAATTCATGACTTTTATCTTTCTATATCAGATAATTTTAAGAAAATAATAAAGAAAGCTATATTAAAATCAGTGAAGAATTTTTTAAAATAGATTAAGAAAGTTAAAACTTACTGATAGAAAGTAAAAGCTTAATATATAAAGAGTGTTACTATTGTGCTGAAAGATCTGATTATTATCATCAGTACTATTAAAAAAGTTAAAATCAAGATTGAGAAGATCAAGTTAAATATTGAAAGAGTGAAATTAGAAATTAAAAAGAAAAAAGTTACTGCAGAAAAGAAGAAAATCATGATTAAAAAGATAAAACTTGATAATAAAACTATTAAGCTTGAAGTGTATTACAAGCTTTTGAGAATGATAGTTAGTTATATTAAAGAATAAAAATCAGTGATGAAGAATCTTATAAATTTGATAAATAATATTAATACTAAAGCTAGCTGTATTATCATTAAAATGTATAAAATAATGAAGTATATTTAGAGACTTACAGATTATCTTGATAAGAATTTAGTTACAGTCAGTAACAGTAGTAGTAGTGATAAGAAATTTAATAATAGTGATAATTCTCTTCTTACTCTCTTTACTAATATCTCTGCTACTATTATTAATTCTCTTTCTTCTTTCTTCTTCAATCTTCTGACTTCAGTTAATTCTCTGGCTATGAGCAGCACTGAAACTCTTAACATTCTCAGTGAAAAAGTAAGTTAGAATTGATGAAATGATTCTCAGATTTATACAGAAGTTGATAATAATATAAATGAGTAAATACATGACTTCTAATTTCTCTGAAACTTGCTCTCTCAAATGATAAATAATTATTGATACTGATTCTTCATAAACTTCAACATTAATTTACAAGTTCTCTGAAATAAATGTTAATGTGAATATGACAGAAAATGATAATAATAATATAGAGATAATTTGAAGAATCTGGGAGAAATTACAGAGAGATGTAACAGATTTCTAATAGAAGATAATTTCAGTAAATGAGACATTTTTTAGAATTAGTAATTATATAGATAGAAATTGATGATATTATCAACACAATAATGATTTTATTCTGTTCATAACTTATTTACAGTGATTTCACGGCTAATTCATCATTATATTATATTTTACAGTTCTAGACTGATTATCAGAATTATGAATTTCACATTTAATCTCATTTAATCTGATCTCATACATTTCTTGGCATGAATTCTGCTAAGACTGGCTATTAAAAAAACATGTAAAATAACTATATATCAGATCTTAAAATGAAACTATAACTTGAAAAAAATAAGAAAGTGATTTCATTTAATTTCATTTAGTCTTATTCTTAACATAAAGTTACTATTTTTAGACATTTTAAGGTTTTTTTTAGACTATTTTTAATTTTTTAAAAAGTAACACTTTTTGATAACACTTAAATGAGATTTAAAGTCATTTAAAGCAATAAAAATAATTTAAATTGAGAAGTGAAAATTATGATCTCATTTGAAAAATGTGATAAGAGTAGACAGTAAGTCTCACTGAAACAGTATGAGACTACTATCTAATGTTAAAACTGTGTAATGGGATCAGTCGAATTGATAATAAGACTATCAAAAAATCTGGTTCTGGTTTCAGACATGGTTACACGGTCAGTCTATACAGTTCAGTGACGGTGTCGGCAACTGGCACGGCGGAATAATCATAACCCGGTCATATAATAAGCCTACGTTTTTCCGGTATGGTACACCTACTCTAGTCACGTGTCATCTCAACCTATTTAGTGTAACTCGCGTAGTTAGATTACAACATGTTAACTCTTACAGCTGTTGCGGTTAGCGATCTCACTAGATCACGTGACCCACCACTATATTATGTTTCTGTAGATAGATCTATTAATACAACCTTCAACTATTCTACAGATTATGAGCTTAGATGACATGTTTTTTTTTTTAGAATATTGCATTAACATTTTTAACACAGATAGTTCATCTTTTTTGAAAAGACTCTTACTCTTTATTAGAGATATTTCATTTTCTCTGAATCTGTTAGTCAGCAGATTCATATCTTTATATTTTTGAGAAAGTGTGTTCTTCATTATAAAGAATATCACTTTTTTATTTTTTTTTACATATTTAGAAGAAGCAGAGTTATCTCAATATGAGTGATACATCTGTTACTTCAGAGTTCAGCTCAAGACTCAGAATCACACACTTCACTAGACAACTCATTGATAGAATAATCACTTATTATAAGAAAGCTTCTGACTTGTAAGATAAGACTGAGGTCAGTTTTCATCAGAGTATGAAATTTGATAATGATGAGATAATGAAGAAACTTCAAAATAAAGAAAAGCAGAGTTAATATTCATCTACAGAATCTGTTCATTTCAACTCTTCAAATTCTTCATCATTTCTCATCTCTGAAATGCTGACTTTTAATGATGATCTGAATCAATCTATCTATTGCACCGCAGGCAATCTTATGAATCTTATACAGATAATGCTACAGAATCAGATAACTGCAGCTGAAATCACTTAATATCTCACTACATCTGTTTCTGCATAAAGAGACACTACAAGAGATGAGTTATGAGAATATCAGAAGAAAGTCAAATATACACTAGACATTAAATCAGTGACCACATTTGATGACTCTAATTATAAAGCCTGGTATGTTGATATATTAACTGATACAGAAGTTATTGATAGAACTGACATTCTATTAAGAACTTAACAAGAATCTTCTTTTACACATTATATTAACTCTGAGAAGTGAAGAATCTGTTTCAAGTCTCTATATAGATGTATGCTATTGAGTCTTGTTGAAAATGTTTGAATCACTATTAAAATCTTGAAAGCTGACAATGCTGCAACTTTGTGAGACAAGATCAATATTGAATATGCAATATTACTGACAGAAGAACAAGTTAATGTCTTCAAGAAATTAACAAAATTACAAGTCAAGAAGAATAATTATCTTATTTTTCAGAGATGTTTCTGCTATCTTATTACCTGTCACAAAGAGCTCTGTCAGAGCACTGAGAATGTATATCATGATCTTTTTCTCAACAATCTACAAGATTATCAAAGACTGTTTATCAAGATATATTTGAATGAGTTTTTCTTCACTGATCAGAGACTCATTATCAATATTGATATTGATAATTTGATGAAGCAACTGATCAATTGTACATGCAAGAAGATTATCACTGAGCAGAAAAAGCAGCCTCAGGCTGATTCTGTGACTGTGAAAAAGAACAAGGACAAGAATGAGAAGAAAAGCACACCTGTATAAAAGTGCACTCACTGCAGAAGATATGAACATACTGTTGACAGGTGTTTCATCTTACACTCTGATAAAAAGAAAAAGAAGGATGACAAGAAGAAAGAGAAGAAAAATGACTTAATGAGTTCTCAATCAGTAGTAAATACAGCAATTACAAAGATTGAGTTCTATTTCTCTTTCACAGTCACCAGAAATCCATTCTCTAGATCTTGGTATTTGAACACATATGCAAGCCTGAATATGACAGATGAGCTTTATTCTTTCTCAAATATCAAACCTTTTAATGATAACATCTCTGTCAATTCTGTGACTGAAAGAACTGAGTTTGTCAAGAAGATTGAGACTGTTATCTTGAAGATTGAGAATGATAATATTAACTTACAGAATATTCACTATATTTCTAATATTACAGTTAACCTGCTCTCATTTACAAAGCTTGAAGATCAGAGATTCTGATTTACATTGTCTTTCACTATTCTCTCATTTTTCATTTGCAGAGCCCTGAATGACATTATTTTTCATGCAGTTTGAACTGCTCAGAATAACATATACAAGATTAACAAGTAAGAGTTCAATGAGAATCTCAATCATTCAAACAGAGCAGTCAAGTATATTGCAATGATGTCTCATAAGTACAATTTTGACTGAAAAGTTGATCTTTCTGTGACTGCTATCACTACTGTTAATAACATTGATTCTACAGTTCCGAATACAGGTCTCAAGAATACAAGAATATCAAAGACTCTTTTGAACTGACACTGTGATCTCAGTCATATTCACACTGATGCTATAATTGCTATGGCCAAGGATTCTCATACTGAAGTCACAATTAAAGGTTCTAAGACTAAGTTCTTTTGTGAGAAATGTGTCAAGACAGATATGATATGAGATTATTCAAAAACACTGATGCCTAGATCTATCTGACTCATTGAGAAGGTTCATATTAATCTTGCAGATAGCAGATGTACATTGAAAGACCTCTCTGATCATCTCTTAGAGTCTCATCAGGAAACTAAATACTGAATACTTATCATCTGCAATGTGACTCACTACTGTTGAGTATATTTTTTAAAGTTCAAGAATGAGACTGTTCAATACTTTGAGTTGTGACTCAGATTCATGAATAATCTCAGGTATACAGTCCCTGCTTTTCTACAGACTGATATTGATAATGTTTTCTGATTCACACATATGCATATAATTATGAATTCATATGATATCAAATGAGAATCAACAGCATCACATTCATCACATCAGAATGACATTTCTGAATGTGAGATTCACACTATTATGAAACAGATTAGAGCTGCTCTTTTGAAGAGTAATCTTTCTAAGAAGTTCTGAGCAGATGTTCTAGAGACAGTGATTACAATAATCAATAATACTCTCATATCTACAGTTCTTTATAACTCAAAATTTTGGCCCTCTACTACAGAGATCTCTGTGATTTCAAGTTCACATAAGATTTCTTGATATGTACTTATGAATACCTTATCAAATGTGAGGCATTTTCACTGATTGAGTGCAGAGGTTTTTGTTCACTTACATGAATTTCAGCAGCCCGCGGATAAGCTTTCTTCACATACTGATTTCTATCATATCATTGAATTCAGTGACACATTAATATATCACCTATAACATTCTGAATCTGACAAGATTATTGTCAGTAGTGATGTGAGATTCTCAATTACTGAAAAACCGGTTGTTACATCTATGAAACTTATTAATCATGTTATTGAATCAGAATCTGACATTTATCTGATTAATAATGAAGATGCTTCTGACATTGATGATCTGAATTCTACATAGTTGCAGCCTGTAAAATCGCTGGCTACATATACTCTGAGTCTTATTACAGATAACCTTCTGAAGTTCTACAAGAATGCCACATCTTGATCAGAAGAAATAGAAGATTATTGAAAGAAGTTCATACAACATGAGATTATCAATCTGAAGAGACACAATATATAAAGTTTAATCTCTAGATCAGATATTTTGAAAAGTGAACTGATTACTTCAGATCATTGAGTGTTTCTTGAGAAAGATAGACCTGTGAACCTGAATATCAATTCTGATAATATTCTTAGAAAATCATATTGAGTGATTTATAATAACTGACTTAAGAAGAATTCTAGAGAAGAGATCTATACTTCTGTTATCACTGATACTGTCAATCATATTCTTTTTACAATAGCAGTACTACACAGTTGAATACTCTATTAAGTGAATATAGTGATGATATATCTGTATGAGCACCTTACTAAGAAGGTCTATATAAGACAACTCACTGAATTTGAGACAGGTTCACTGAAAATGCTTGTCTGTGTGATTGAGAATAGTTTATACAGTCTGAACTCTGCAGTAAAGATCTGATATAATTACTTAACAGCTCTGTTAAGTGATCTTGAATTTACAGTTAGCACTTATAATTCAGTACTCTGATATCATATATTCAGATATCATCTCTATATAACAATCTATATTGACAATCTCAACATCATATCTGAAGCTTCTGAGAATGCTGATTAACTAGTGAGTATACTCAGTGAGAAATTAAAAGTCAAGAATCTACATCAGCTAATCAAGTATTTGAGTATAAAGATTAATTGTTTGAATAAGAGAATTGATTTAATATATTATTAATATATCAAATATCTTATTAAAGATTTCTATCTTGATAATACAGCTGTTATCAGAATATCAATGAAGAATGAATTCTGTATTGATAATTTCTCTATATCTGAGAAAGAGACTGATTTCATAATTCAGTGATATCAATATAATATGAGTTGCTTACAATATCTCACAGTTAAAACATGTTCTGATATCACTCACACTGCCTTGCTACTTACTCAACAGAATATTGATTTAACATCTCAATGTTGAAAGACTCTATTACATGTTATACATTATTTGAAAGAGATTATAAATCTGGGCATTTTCTATGAATGCAGCTCATATGAGAAGTCTGTTTCTTTTATTTCTACTGATCTTTTCATTATCTCTGATTTCTCTGATAATTTCTACCTACTCTTCAGCTACTCAGATTTCAATTGAGCTGGTCTCTTAAATAATGATAGAAAATCAACATCTGACTACATTTTTAAGCTCATAGATAACCTGATTTCATGATATTCAGTGAAGTAATCTTGTGTATCTCTAAGTTTCAATGAGACTGAATATATGACTCTTAGTGAGGCAGTTTACAAAGCAACATGAATTCAGAATCTTATGATTGAGCTTGACTTTATTACTACATCTCTGATACAGATTCTCACTGATAATAAAAGTATTATAGATCTTACAAAGATAATAGTCATTACAGTCTGAAGTAAACATATTGACACATGTTTTCATTTTTCATATTAACAGTTAAATCAGAGAATTATTGATTTAGAATACATTTTCATCACTCAGATAATAACAGATGAACTCACTAAATCTCTAGACACTGTGATATTTACATGATTCATGATTTTACTAGGTCTTACAGGTATAAAAGTTGAGAATGTTTAATTTTACATTTGTATTTGGTTTTGACAGACTATCTTGGTGATTTGAGTGTTTTTGTATGTGATTCTTGTTATCTCGAGAGGGGGTGTTTGTAAGGCCTAGGGCTTAGAGCATGCTTATATACACATCATGTGACTCACAGAAGACGCGGTGTATCTTATACTCATTTCCTGCTTCTCTACTATCTAGTTCTCTTCTTCAAGAATCAGTAATATTACATTCTAATATGAAGCTGCTGTCACTCTGATATTCATGTAATCAAGTTCTAACATACTAATTCTTCTTCTCTACAATATCAGTCATGGCCTTGCAGCTACAAAATCACAAAAATTTTCACTTCTTAACAACTATCATGACACTCACCCATGAAATGCAAAGCCTCATTGACCAAGTCAACCAACTGGCTGAGCAAAACTGTGTGATGATGAAAGAAAACACTTGTCTTATCTAACATCTAGATGCTCTGAATGAACATCCTGCTAGTGAACTCTCTCTGCTAAACTCTCATGCTCAACCTCATTCAATCAAGATCAAATTGTGAGAATCTGACATGTTTGACAGATTTACAGACATACACTTTTGACTACTGAACATGAATGATAATATCAGAGAACATCTCATCACTGCAGACATCTCTAAAATAGTCTTTGTAATCAGCTACTTAGCTCTCAAAATCTGTCAATGTGTTCAATGCATGCAAATTGACAATGACATGCATGTCATTATCTGGGAAATTCTCAAAGTCTGGCTGTGTGATAATTATCATGAAATCAATACAGCTCTCACTGCAGAATTACACATGAATTCTCTACAAATGCAGTACAATCAATGTGCAATTGATTTCATTACTGACTTTGAGATATTAACAGCAGATCTTCACTAAAATGATTCAGTTATCTGCTTTATGTTCTGTATCAAGTTAATCACATCAATTCTATGACAGATCAATCAAGCTTATTTTAATGTCTGACCTGTCACTTTCACTGATTAGAAAAAAGCTGTCATCACAGCTGAAAGCCACATCATCATATTCAAACAAATGATTCTCAATAATAACTACAATAACAAACAAGTCAGATTTGATTTGACATGTGACACATGAGACATGTGCAACTGCAAGAGTGCAGCTGACTGAGTATATTCATACTTCTCTGACAGGTCTTCTCACAGCACTAATAAGAACTCAGATATCACAGATACTGAATACTGAAAGTGTCAGTGCAAAGACTTCTACACCTGATGCAGTTATATGAGACACTGAGCTAATAACTGTCACATCTGCCTGACATCAGTAGTCATGACATCTGTACACTAGAGTATCTCACTGCTCAATACAATCTCTGATGATGAAAAAATACTCTCATACACTGTCTCACCTCACACCTGCTCAGCCTCTTCAAAATCAAAAAACAAATCAGCACATTGCTAGAAACAGTCACATGCAAACAAATGTTCTCAATTAACTCATTTACACAGTTCATTGATAATTACACTCTCTTCATACAGATCATATAATATGATATCTCTATATCACAAACTGCATCTGCTCTGAACAACATTATCTGCCTTCTTCAAGGCACTGACATACTCACTCTCTCAGCTATGATAGACTCAGGAGCAGAGTTCAATGTCATTATCTCTGTAGTTACTGAAGCTCTGAATGCTATAAAAGTTCTCACATCATGTATTCTCTTGAAAGATCTTCAAGACTGAAAATATCTCACTCATTTCTATATCTACAAGATAATCTTGTCAAACCCTGATAACTAATCAATGAAACACTACTTCATCTCAATGTCAATGTCACAGTCTCTGATACTGGAAATGCTCTGGCTGTGACATACTAATTCAGATATACACTGAGATTCTGATTGTCTCTTCAACAGATTCTGTATAAGACAGCTTAACAGCAATTGTCTCTTATAAGAGTCAAAGAATCTCACTCTCACTGATAACATCATTTCTGTCATTGCATAATTGCAAATCAGTCAGAACATCTCTATTATGTATCTATCTTCAGAGCTAGATGACTTCAAGAATGTCTTTCACTTACTCACAGTTAACACTCTAACCTCATGCTCAGAGACAGATATGAAAATTACTCTTATAGATGATAAATCTCTGAAGAAGACTTCACTCTACAATATGAGTTAATCAGAACTATAACTTCTAAAAAAATATATTGAAGAAAATCTTGAGTGTGAGTTTATACACTTAAGTAAGTCAGTATATATCTTCTCAGTGCTCTTCACACAGAAGAAAGATGAAATTAAACAATTTTATATGAATTATCAGAATTTAAATGCTATCACAGTTAAAAATCAATATATAATATCTCTTATATCAGAGCTTCTTGAATACTTCACTGAAATACACTGAGTTATAAAACTAGACCTAGTTCATGCATTTCATCTCCTGTGAATTGCAGAGGAGTATAAACATCTTACAGTCTTTAAGACATAATATAACAACTATAAATACCTAGTAGTACTCTTTGATCTCTGTAACTCACTCAGTCACTTTCAGTAATATATTCAGACAGCACTGCTCTCATACATTGATAATTTTACAGTAGTCTATATAGATGATGTTGTGATATACATTAAAGATTATAACTCAGATACTCATTGACAACATGTTAAACAAATACTGTAAAAATTCAGAGAAGCTCATCTAATATACAATCTCTTCAAATATCATTTTCTTCAAGAAGAAATAGACTTTGTAGACTATATAATTGAACATTACAGTATCTGCATGAATCTCAAACACATTGAGATAATAGTAGCATGGCTCACTCTCAAGTTAATCAGAGATGTTTATGAATTTCTGAGCTTTTGCAACTTCTATTACTGCTTTATACTTCACTACAGTAAGATAGCTCTGTCAATAACTAGTCTTCTCAAGACTAATAACATCTTTCAATGAACAGAGTCTGAGAACTCTAGCTTTCTCTTACTGAAAGAGATCTTTATCAAAGTCTTTCTGCTTATATTCTACTCAGATGAGTTTAATATAGTCATTTTCTATGATATCAGTGAATATATTATAAGTGAAATTCTCATACAGAAAGATTCTGACAGTCACTTATACTCAGTCATATTCTATAGCTGAAAAATGATAAGTGCTGAGTATAACTATGAAATCTATGATTAAGAAATGTTAGTAATAATAGAGTTAATCAAGTATTAAAGTCATTTCATCAGAAGCAATTATCATAGTACAGTTATATACAGTAATTATAACAATCTTCTGTTCTTTCTCATAATTAAGATTCTTAGCTGCTGTCAAGTAAGATGAGCTTAACATCTAAGCAAGCTTGATATTAGTATAAAGTATAAGAAAGATTGCAGTAACTCAGCAGATACACTCAGTCAGTGTTCAGACTATCAATCAC
The DNA here is from genome assembly GCF_000003525.1 of Blastomyces dermatitidis ER-3. Lineage (NCBI taxonomy): Eukaryota > Fungi > Ascomycota > Eurotiomycetes > Onygenales > Ajellomycetaceae > Blastomyces > Blastomyces dermatitidis. The sequence continues at coordinate 7,600,040 of NW_025544774.1, forward strand.
ACTCAGATGATCTTACAGAACTCATCAATATATTTTATAAATTTCTTAATAAATTCTGTGATTATCTCTGCAATGTTCATCTCAGCACTCTCACAGTAGTGTAAACAGTAGAGCTGATCTCAGTTATTCCTGCTCACATCTGAACACAGATACACACTGAAGATCACACTATAGAGCTGCTGCTGCAGATAATTCATGATAATCTTTCTGAAAATCTTGAATTACTCATATCTTTAACAGATTATAATAACCTGGAAAATTGAGTCATAGAGAATGATCTACTCTTTTATAAAGATAGAATCTTTATCTCAGATTATACACTTACTTAAGTTCTTATTCTGCAGAACTTTCATGACTCTCTTACTATAGAACACTTCAGATCTCACTGAATCTATGCATTGATAAACTGTTGATTCTGATAACTTATTATACAGTGTGATGTGAATAACTATATATACAGCTGTGAAGTATGCAGGCAATTCAAGTCTATCACTTATCAAGTATATGAAGAGCTCATATTCATCTTCATTTCAGATATCAATTGATATACAATCACTCTTAACTTTGTAGTAGGCCTACTTAAGTTCATCTGCTCAGTCACAGACATCACATTTGACACTGTTCTGATAATTATATGTAAAAGATTCAAACACTCTTATTATATTCTCATCAGAGTGAATCTTCTTCTGAAGATGTTTATACAGTTATTTACTAATAATGTCATCTGTTTTCATGAAATGTCAGCAGTCTTGATCTCAGACTGTGATTATCTTTTCATCTCAGAATTCTGATGCTTTCTTATCAATCTTCTTAATACTAATTATCATCTCTTCACTATCTATCATACACAGACTGATGATCAGATAGAAAGACAAAACTGTGAACTGAAAGTATATCTATATCTATATATCATCTACTTATAGAATAACTGAGTAGATCTTCTCATATTAGCTGAATTTACTTACAGTAATTCAGTATATTCTGCTCATGATCTCATCTCATTCTTCATGAATCTAGAATATCATCTCATATCTTTTATCATGTCTAATTTTTCTCTCTCACAATCAGATAATGCTGCTGCAGAATATTATGTAGTTCTCATCAAAGACACTCAGTGAGAGGCTTATAATCATCTTCTTCACTCTCAGAATCTCATGCAGCATTACATCTGTGACAAGCTCTGTAAGTTTTAGATAGATAATCTTGTTTTTCTTAATACAAAGAATATAAAAACATATCATCTCAACTGTAAGCTAGACTACAAGTTTCTTGAACTCTTCACTGTACATGCCTGTGTCAGTACACAGATATATCAACTCAATCTATCATCTTTCTATCATATATATAATGTATTTCATGTCTCACTTCTAGAATCATATCACATGTTCATTCTAAATAATCAGTATATTTCTCTGAAGATTCTACATTCTGATCTGAATAATGATAATGACATTCAAGAGATACTTGATGTCAAGCTTACTCAGAGAAACTGAATCAAATACCTAGTATATTGAATGAATCACAGTTCTCAATTTGATAAATAAATAGACTATGACTATCTCTCTAATACTCAGTCATATCTTGATATCTTCTACACTCACTATTCAATGAGATCTTAACAATCATCAGTAACAAACTCAGTATCAGATATCTTACAAGCAGACTCTGTACATACTAGCATACTTGACTCTTTTCAGACATAATATTATGATATTGATCACTATCAGAAGAATGATCTATAACAAGTCTCTTTATTTTTTATAGAGCAGAGCATGTTCTGCTAAGAAGTAGAACAGAGTATATCTTACTACAAGTTTCAAAAGTAGGGCTGAGAGCTCTCACTACTTCACATAAACTCTAGAGCAGAGTGCATCCTGCTAGAATCTCATATAAACTCTAGAACAGAGTGCATCTCACTAGAATCTCAGAACAGAGCAGAGTGTATCTCACTAATTTCACTCTTTAAGCTTTTCTTTTTTTTTGCCACTACTGTATACTCTAATTGCCTAATTGTCTGTATGTCTTACTATCTATATCACATGTATAATATAATAACCTCACCACTCTGGAGGAGGAATGAGGGAGGTGAGAAGGCAGAGTGTAAGACCTAGAGCTTAGAGCATGCTTACATACACATCATGTGACCCACAGAAGACGCGGTGCATCTTATACTCATTCTCTGCTTCTCTACTATCTAGTTCTCTTCTTCAAGAATCAGTAATATTACATCCTAATATGAAGCTGCTGTCACCCCGATATCCATGTAACCAAGTCCTAACAGTGTTGGCCCTTACGGCCGTTGCGGTTAGCGATCCCACTAGATCACGTGACCCACCACTATATTATGTTCCTGTAGATAGATCTATCAATACAACCTTCAACTATCCTACACAACACAACGTTATAACTTATCCTCCAAGAATAGCATCTGTATGAGTCTTTAGACAGAAATAGAACATGAGAGAATTCTGCTACTGATATTCACACTGTGCTGAGTGAGTGCATGCTCATCAACATGTCATCATCCTTGACTTGGAAATGAGCCATAGGCCCCTGTGCGGACCTCTTGAATGAAAGAATGCCTTGGAGGATTGAAATGAGGCAGATGTAGACAACTGCCAACGCCACAGTAGACAATTTCGGGGCGGGCCATCCAGGCAGGCGAGGACATGCCACTGGTCACCTTGCACTCTCCAGGAAGATCAGTGATTTACGCTCGCGATGTTAACCATGTTGATGGATGCTAGTGTCCCATCGTAGTAGCATGAGTGGGGATAGAAGGGGGCGAAGCACTCATTTTGTGAACAGTCATCTCTGAGAGGGCAAGAGGCCGGAGTGGTGGCGTCCGACCTTAGGGGACCGAATTGACGAGGAGCGCAGGACATGGGAAGGAGATGTTGTCAAGCGATGCACCAGCAGGATTATATGGTTGAAGGGGGTCTGTGAAGGCGGAGACGTGCGGCAGTTCCTGTTGTGGGATAGCGCTGGAAGCCATACCTGATCAGGGTGACGCTAAACCACTACGACGGACGCGCGCTAAACCCAACATGGGGGGTTGCCGATAACGGCCCCCCTGGTAAATACGAATTGTCCTTTTTATTCTTATTCTTCTATTTATTTTCTTCTTTAAAAACTCCAGATATAGATCGATAGATCGATAGAAGAGTATGTATGTAGAAGGAGGAAGGAAGCTGGATGAAAGGAGACACGGAAATAATGGTTTCCATCAAAAACTGAGTGACATCCGCAAAGCTCCCTCATGTACAGCGTAATGTGTGTGATGGTCTTCGTCCATTCCACCTTTGGTATAAGAGCCATTTCGCGCTTTCTTTCCTCTGACCTCATTTCTATCACTGCATGATTGATCTCTGCTCTGTGTCGAAGTTCAAATACGGATGCGCTAGAGCCTATCCATGGGTTAGTTTGCTTCTTCCGTTTTCAACTCTGGGAATCCACCGATATATTTCGCATCCCAATTCAACAAAAAAAAAAAGAAAAAAGAAAAAAAGAAAAAAAAAAAAGGCGAAAAATCCTGGATGCTTTTTGATGTTCTGCCACATACCTCAGCAGCCGACAGCCTCTCGCCACTCTCATAGCGCACGAGTTTACTGACCAGATCGCGCCCGTTGGATGACGCGCCGTTGAGTATCTCCGCCCAGGGTTTCGCCGGATACTCTTTAAACTGTATCTTGCCCCAGTCTGGGAGGTCCTTGTTCGACTAAATTTTTTTTGGTTGTTTCGCAATTGAATGTTTTGTTAGCTTACAATTTCGACAGAGAAAAGAAATATATAGGAAAATAACGGTAGCAAGAGGGAGAGGAGGAAAAGGGAAACGCAAACTTACAGGCCACGATTCAGCATTCGGTGTCCCCAACTTAACAAAAATGGACTGCACCAACGCCAATTCACTCCCCAGCTCCCCCGCGTCAAACAGATGCCTGTGGTCTATATCCACCGCCTCTGCAACCACGCAGCCAGCCGCCCAAAGGTCCAGACTGGTACCATACCGTTTATCCCCAAACAGAATCTCAGGAGGCCGGTAGCATGCCGTTCCTACATCCGTGATTTTCTTATCCGCAGCTTCCGAGTCCTTATCGGTAGGCGACCAGGCGATCCCAAAATCGGCCAGATATGCCGGGCCGTTGGAGTTGCGTAGGAGGATGTTCGACGGCTTGACGTCCCGATGGATGATCCCCTGCGCATGCACGTATGCGAGCGCCCGAAATAGATCGCGCAGATGTAGCCTTATTTGATGCGTCGAGAGCACCCTTCGGTGCATGAGGTCGTCAAAGTGCAGTGGTATGAACGGGAAGACGAGAATGAAGTGGCCGTCCGGTTGGGTGAAGGTGTCGAGTAAAGGGATGACGTTGGGGTTTGAGAGGGCGCTGAGGATCCGCGCTTCGCGTTTTGAATCGTGCGGCGGCGACATTATATGCGGCGTTGTCAGCTTTAGGGCCACCGTTGCTCCGCCGTCGTTTTTCGCTTTATATACCGTGGAGAATATGCCTTCTTGGTGGTATATGGCGTTCTCATAGCGGCCGATTCTTTTCCCGCAGGAGGCAGGAGCTGCGTCTGTATTAGACCCTTCATTGACAATGACACCTTCATTTCCATTTCCATTGTCAATGACGTCAGGCACACTCATAACGAGAGCTGGCTGCTCTCGATCATCCAGGTCGTCGATGGCCTTTTGGCATTCGGATTGGTATTGCTCCTATGGAGAGAATATTCTTTTTAACCTTTTCCTACCCGTACCACACATAAAGTTTCACGCGAATCAGGAAAAAAATAACGTACTTTACTTGCCGCCTGGCTGAACGCGCTATTTTCTAACTTCGTTGCCTCCGTGTGAGCTTCTGAGAAATTGGCGGATGGAACCGCACGCTGGTACGCCGCGATTCTTTGAAGTAGAGGGGTTGGAATGGTGAGCACAGCTGCTACCCCGCGTGAAGGGATCCTGACTGAGAGCCCAAGCAAGCACTTACATTAGCCTTACATTGGCCAAGCGATCTGTAAACCCGACATCTAACATCCAATCAGAATCGGATGTCATTTTCTATCCATGGATTTTTCCGCTCTTCAGTCTTGCTTTGGGAGTGTGATATGTGAGTGTGGAAGGTAGCTAGCTAGCTGCTAAAGTTTACGCTGGCAGGGCCGGTGTCACATAGGTTAGCTTACTTCGAAGTACCTCGTCATAAAAAGTATATTCCATAAAATCATAAGCTTGTTCTTCAACGAGCATTTAAGCAGTATTTTGATAGCACAATCATAATCTGAGGGAGGCCGAGCTTTGTCTAACTAGCTCCGTCTCAGCTGTTTCTTTCCATGTTCTCAAGCTAAATATAAAATTATAAGGTAGGATGGAATGGATACCGCTGTAAATCACGTGAGTACCGCTAAGGTTGCCTGTCTTGGCGCTCAGCAGCCTTCCCAATCGGGCAAAGGAGACTTCTCCCTCTCCGCAGCCAAACCTCCGACTACCTATCCCCAGTCACTCTCCCTCCGGCCACAGCTCGGAATACCTCTCCTGCTATTATTCCTTTTTCTCTCTGTCGAATTGCATTGTATTTTGTATTCTTTGAAGCCTCCTCTCCGTTCATCCGGTTTTGTCAGAATATGTTTTTATAGATTGCATTTCGCGGGATTCGTCATCGGCTTAATACCGTGAATTCACCATGGAATTGTCGCGACAGGACTATCCGGCCATTGTGGTGAGTTAAAACGGCTCGGGAAAATGGAATTATGTCTCTTTCCCCCGCCCCCCCTCTTTGTTTGTTGCCCTTGTCTGTTGGGCGTTGTTGCTAATGAACAATGGTTCCTTTGTTTAACAGGCCTCGTTAACCCCTACCCAAGCTTCAGCCGTCCTTACCGAACGCATACGATTAATTAGCAAGATAAACTCAGATATCGCGGACTGGCTTTCGGTACTTCTTTTTCCATTTTCTTTTCGCCTCTCAATCGGGGGTTTCCTGAGCGGACTTTCCACCGAGCGCAAACTTACAATCCAAACCTAGGAACGACGACGGGTGGAAGACGCATATTTTTTGGGCCTTCGTAGGCTCGCACGACGGCAATCGCAGGATGCATCCGCAGCATTGGGGTAAGCAATTGGTGCGATGCGAAATCGATGTTGAATTGGTTATTGACAAATTATTTTTATATCTATCTATTAGGGTCTTTCAAACACCATGGCAACGCATCCTCACTGCCACGGAATCATTAGCGGAATCCCATGAAACCCTTTCGCACGGGATCGAGGCGGACGTTGAACGGCCTTTGAAGGAATATGCTACTAGGAATAACGATATGCAATCCATCTCAACGATGCAACAGGATTTGGCGAATCTGGCAAAGGAGCTTGAGTCTGCGAAGAAGAAGGCCGACAAATTAAAAGATAAAGGCCCAAAGGCTGCGGCGAAAACATCCAGTGCCGTTTTAGCTGCGCAGGAGGTGGCGCAACAATGGGAATCGAGGGCACCTTTCGTTTTTGAACAGCTTCAGGCTGTCGATGAGCACCGCCTGAACCACCTCAGAGATGTTCTCACCCAGTTCCAGACTCACGAGGCAGATCACATCGAAAGAACTAGACGATATACTGAAAGTTGCCTTAATGCGCTATTAAACGTTCAGACCGACGAAGAGATTACAGCGTTTACTACGAAGGTAACAGGCGGCAGGGCTCCTGTCTCGAGAACAACAACGACGGATGCTGCAGCGACAACCTTACCCCCTTCGTCAGGCCAAATTCCAGCTGCCACTGGAGAACCTTTACGTCCCCCACCTAGAATCCATGACGATGCGGCTAGCCAGCGTTCCGGTCGATCGAACAAGGGCAGACTTGGTGCTGGTGAGTCATCGCTACTGAAAACTGACATAATTGGAAAAGGACTAACAAAATAATAGCACCCGAGCCGGTCGGGCACATGAGGCTTGGTGGCCTGAAACGGTTGGGTACTGTCATGGGCCGAAGAAAGAGTATTGTACATCATTCAACTGGGAACTCAGGTTCTCCGGAGAGGAAATTCCGGTCCCCATTCACCGCGTTCCGAAAGTCGGAGTCAACTCGAAACTTCCAGCAAGTTGAAATGCAACATAACCCCAGCGATTATCTGGCGCCAATTACCTCCAGGGATGATCTGTCGCTTCGCCGCCCTGCTTCCTCGCCTAGAGAGACAGCCCGCAGCGACTCGATTTCAGCATCGCATCAACGACCAACGACTCCCAACGGTGCTGGTGTTCCTGAAGAGAGTTCTATCCCAGAGACTACTGGGAAACATGGCAACTCCATGGAGCAAGCTCCGGCTACAGCCCAAGTATGATTACCAGCTCCGCAAATTTTCACGCACTGTTTTGCTGACTTTCCACTTTTCCACAGCCACCTAGAATAGATGCTGAGGGATATTCCGAGCGGCCGGCTAATCTTGACGAAATAACGCGACTTCAAAAAGAAGCTGCTGCTGCGTACGTTTTCTCTCTTCTTTGTTAGGAAATTAAGTGACTTACAGATGATTAGTGCCGAAGAGCCCGGTCTAAACCTCACTATTCGTGACCAACCTATCGAGGAGGACGAGGGTGAAGCGAAAATGGCTTTGAACGAGGTGGCGAACACCTTGCGATTGGTGAGCCGTGCCAGTTCTCCCTGTTTAGGTACTATGAAGCTAACCCCATTATTATAGAAAGCACAACAATCCGGCCTATCTCGTGGGGTTGGAACGTTGCGTGGACGCCGAGAGGTTAGGAACACCATTTTCGTCCCGAATCCACCCAGCGAAGATTCAAGCTTGAGCCCACTTCCCGGTCTAGTTGCGGGACCACCACCCGTTTCCCCATCGCACGTTCCCAAGATGGTCGCATCTCCTCCTAGTAGTCACGATGACCACGCTTTGTCGGATACAACGTCCATCCATTCGTCACAAACCCTTCATAGTCTGTCAGGACCTGTTTCACACCCTGATATGCCCGAGCCTGGCCTTAATGCATCCATTGTGGAAACGGTCAATGCCTGGTTCTCTGATGGCGCTGTTACCCGCTCCTTCGTTGTTGGAGAACTGGCTCTGGCGTATAACTCGACCACGAGCCCCCCTTCGGATCCTGAGCTTGTCCGCCTAAATAATTTCGACTTATTAGAAAAAGTCGCGGCAAATCCTATCCTCGCCACAGAAGCCGGACACTCCTTGAAAGGCAAGGAGAAGGAAAATGGCTCCGGTAACGAGGAAAGGAAGGGGGAATATCTAATCTCGCTTCCCAGTATCGCACGATCCACTCCCACGGTTGCTTTCAAATATCAAATACATCTCAATCCTTCTAACTTCTCGGCCTATTGCCCTATTATATTTAACCCTGTTTGGAATTTGGAAGAATTCCAAGCCAGCGTTATCATTACTTATTCAATAAACCCCAACTTCATTTCTGCAGAGTCATCCACACCTATCACACTTAAGAATCTCGTGCTCACCGTCAACCTGGACCTATCCCCACAAGAAGACGAAACCACCAAGCAGCCTCGCGAAGTTGCTCGCGCCACGGGAGCAGTCATGTATCCCAACACTGGCGCTACGTTCCGCCGCAAAACATCAGCCGTCACATGGAGAATGTCAGAGTTGGAAGTAACCACGGCAGGCGACCAACGGTTCCTCGCTCGATTTTCAACAACGGTGAGCGGACCCCGCAAGGGGAGAGTCGATGCCAAGTTCGACGTCCTGAATGCCAACAGCGGAGACAGGCTGGGTATCAGCGTTCAGACTTCTGGCCATAAGCAGGACAAGAAGGCCGATGACCCGTTTGCTGATGAGTCTCTGGCGACGGGTAATGGGACGACGGAATCACCAGAACCCAGCCCCGCATCGAAGACATGGGAAGAAGTCTCTACACGACGAATACTAACGGTGGGGCGATATATCTCTTTCGGATGAATTTCCTTATTTCTCCCTTCCTTTCTCTATTTTCCCCTTCTTCAAGTATGATATGTTCCTTTACCACCGAATAATGTGGAAATTTTTGTATTCTTATTCTGGCAGGCGGGGAGAAGATTGCGGTAACGGATGGATATATTGAGGCGGAAACAAAATGAATATTTCCCCTCATAGCCTCTTCTTTTGTTTGCTATTAACACTGCTCTTTCTTTTTCTTTTCCTTCCTTGCTTCTACTTTCCAGCTTAGAACAAGACACCACTTTCACTTTTCTGGGTTTTCTTTTTGTTTTCTTTTCTTTTTTTTTTTTTTTTTGTCTCTGCTTTTCACTCTCTTACTTCTTGAAGAATAAAGATTTCCCACTCATAACTAAATTTGGGTAACTTAATTCAATTGCGAAGACTGCCCTGCTTCTCCCTGAATACCTTCTCCTTTTTCAGTGGCGTCCCTAACACCCTTTCTTAATAATGCAGTTCCTGTGGTTTTCCCTCATCTATTTTATCATTCTTGTCAACATTTATTAAACTCATTATTGTTCTTATTCATTCAAGCACTCTTTATGCCCCGGTGGCCGAATGGTTAATGCGGCCACCTGGTAGCGCCTTGGTGTGGGAAACCAAGGCGTGTGGGTTCGAAACCCGCAGGGGATACATTAAATCCGGAACCCAAGCACCTCAGGTTCCTAATAAATACAGAGGTGTACAAATCGCTCCAATAAATCGCTCTATGTTCCTGGGCTGGGAAGTTATTATCGCATGTATCTAATTGTCACTCCTTTGTATTTCCTATGTTCTTGTTATCTTGGCGTGGTCTCAACACCTGTATTTCCTCCTGTATAACCAACACTTGGCCTGTATTTAACATCACGCAAGGACTCATCATAAGCTCCGCTTGCATATGAGTATAATGGAAGAATAATAATAATAATAATAAAGCACTCTTTATTTTCTTTATTATTCTGCTCTGATTTCAGGTATTGTAGTTAGAATTATGAAATTTTCAAAGAAAGAAGACTCAATTGAAGCTATAACTGATTTTTAAACTTCAATCTCACTTATTAACTGAGTGAAGAACTGCTGATTAATTTCATTTCTGATGTTGAAAATGAGATTTGAGTACAGCTTGTTTTTCTGAAAAATCTTTCTATTTAAGACTTTGAAAATGAGTTTTCTATTTCTTAAGATATGAAAGTTTTTCTTTTTTGCATTTATTTCTCTTCTTTTTTATATTGTAAAGAGTTTTTATATTCTGGGCAGAAATTTTCTGATTTTGCATATCTGAAATTGATAAATGTATAGTAGTTAACTCTATAGATATTAGAAAAACTCTGAGAACTAAAAGTTCTCAGATAGATGTCATAGTCTCTGACTGTATACATCTATAATTGAAGAAGAAGAATAATAATAATAATCTTCTTTTTTATAAAGAGGTATATAAGCATTATTCTTCTGAGTTTTTTCAGAATTTCAAGCAGATTTTGAGATAACAGGTTTTGAAACAGTAGATTCTGCTGCTTATACATATGTTTTCTTCTGATTTGAAGAAGAAGAAGAAGAAGAAGAGTTAGTAATTATACTAGAAATTTTCAAAAATTTCTGAACTGTATTTAAAATTTCAAATTTAAACTTAATCATCTTCTGTAGTTATCTAGTCTAAGTATGAAGAATTAATAGAACTTCTTTATTCATCTCAATTAAACACTGTTTTTCAAGAATTTTATCAGCTTTTTCAAGTTCTTGTATTTTAAGAACTTATTATTTCTTCATTTCTTCTTTCTTTCTTCTCTTCAGAATTTCAATCTCAGAAATAGTATCTGAGAAAACATATTTTTCCACATTAACTTAGTGTATTTTTAAACTCATTTTACTTTCTCAATGAAAAGTTAGTCAGACTGTTTCAATTAAAAGATTTATTAGTCTATTTTAAATTGAAAAGTTAATTAGACTATTTTAATTGAAAGATTTATCTATCTATTTTCAATTGAAAAGTTTATCAGACTATTTCAAAAGATTAAAAGACTTTTATATACAGAATATCTGATTTTTTTTTACACTAGTTCAGTAACTAGATTAGATTTTCGCCCCGGTGGCCGAATGATTAATGCGGCCACCTGGTAGCGCCTTGGTGTGGGAAACCAAGGTGCATGGGTTCGAAACCCGCAGGGGATACATTAAATCCGGAACTCAAGCACCTCAGGTTTCTAATAAATACAGAGGTGTACAAATCGCTTCAATGAATCGCTCTATGTTCCTGGGCTGGGAAGTTATTATCGCATGTATCTAATTGTCACTCCTTTGTATTTTCCTATGTTCTTGTTATCTTGGCGTGGTCTCAACACCTGTATTTCCTCCTGTATAACCAACACTTGACCTGTATTTAACATCACGCAAGGACTCATCATAAGCTCCGCTTGCATATGAGTATAATGAAAGAATAATAATAATAATAATAATAGATTAGATTTTTAAAGAGAATCTAATAAATTAATAAAATCTTTACAATCTCTTTCTTGAGATACAGTGAGGAAAAGTATAATGATAACTGATAATTAGATAATATAACAGTTTTTAAGAGAAAAACTGACAAGAAATAAGTTAATTTTTTGCAGAGAAATTGATTAAAACTATTTAATTTTATTCTAAATTATTCAATTCTTCTCACACAACAAGTATGCAACTCAAATCAGTTAATAAACAGTGTAAAAAAGAATTAAGTATTAATAAAAGCTCTTCAGTCACTGAATAAGTAAATCTTACTTAAAAGAATGTGAAATTATGACAGAAAATAACTCTGTTTTTAATTTTTTATAAGAATATTATGTAAAACTCAGAGAAAAACACTATATTTTTTCAAGAGAAGTAAAAAAATAATTCTGAGATCTTTTTTTACATTAACTGCTACAGAAGAATAAGATAAAAACTTCTAAAATATATACTATTATTAGACTGACTGTGTGACTGTGTCTGAAACCAGAACCAGAATTTTTAATAGTCTCATTGCTAATTTAACAGATCTCATTACACAGTTCTAACATTAGATAGTAGTCTCATACTGTCTCAGTGAGACTTACTATCTACTCTTATCACATTTTTCAAATAAGATCATGATTTTCACTTCTCAATTTAAATTATTTTTGATACTTTAAATAATGTTAAATCTCATTTGAGTGTTATTAAAAAGCATTACTTTTTAAAAAATTAAAAATAGTCTAAAAAAAATCTTAAAATGTCTAAAAATAGTAACTTTATATCAAGAATGAAACTAAATGAGATCTAATGAGATCACTTTCTCATTTTTTTCAAGTCATGATTTCATTTTGAGATCTGATCTATAGTCACTTTGCATGTTTATTTAATGATTAGTCTCAGCAGAATTCATACTAAGAAATGTATAGAATCAGACTAAATGAAATCAAACATGAAATTCATAGTCTCAGTAATTAGTCTAACTATTGTATACTTTCTATCAAGACTTTTACTCTTCAGAGTCTTAATATTATAGAGAATATAAGTCTGTTTCTATATAATGATATAAATATTATCAACAGAATGTAGAGGAACTGATTATTTATATCTTAAAATAGAAGACTTTGTAAATAATTATATTAATATAGAGTTAATTCTTAAATTCAATAGAAATCTAGTATTACTATTCTTAATCTCTTACACAATTCATTGAATATTGAGGTATTAAAACTAGATTTAATATATCTCACTAGACTGACCGTGTGACCGTGTCTGAAATCAGGACCAAACTTTACAGTTGTCACATTGTCTAAAAGCATTACTTCTGATCATGGTTTGTGTTCATCACATTAATCTCAAATCCTGTTATTTCAAATATTAAAGATTTCAGATTCACTTTTCAAATAAAAATCTAGTTCTAGATAAAGAATATGTTTGAATTCTTAGTCACATTTTCATTCTGATCTCATTATTGAAAATGACATCAAATGAAATCATGAAATCATTTCTCACTTACATAATATCATAACATAGTGCTCATTTGTTGAAAATTCAACAGAGAGTATTATCAAATATTATTACTTTTCTGAACACAGATTATAATCAATATTATTTTAATTAAAAAAAAAATGTAAAATACAAAAAATAACAAAAAAATAAAAAATAAAACAACAAGAAAAAATCACAACAAAAAAAAAAAAAAAAAAAAAAGAGAAAGAAAAAAAGAAGAGAAAGAAAAAGACAGAAAGAAAAAGAAAAATTAAAAAAAAAAAGAAAAGAAAAAGAAAAAAATAAAAAATAAAAATAAAAAAAAATCAAGATTGCAGAGCTGCAGTACTCTTAAAATACTCACTTCTCAGAGTCTTTGCAATGTTTATTATCAACTGTGTATCTCTCACAGTGAGAGTAACACAGCTGTGATGAGTCATTGTCTTAACATCATCTAATAAATAATCAGTATATATCTATATAAATGTGAATAATTAGAAAACATACACTCAAAAAGTGTGATCAGAGTGGACTCTGCTGCCACTTGAATGATATTAAGAACAGAATACTGAAATTGATGATTTCTCTCATTGATTTCACAGATAAGATATGTGAAAATGATCTTGAGAAATATAAGATTCTCTGACTTCTGATAGAAATGAATCTCACAGAGAGACTCTATTTTCATTATATCAGAGACTGAGTGTTATTAAAAAGCATTACTTCAATGCACATGCACTTACTGCAGTGATTCACTCTCTGCACATGTGACTGAGAGTTGCAGCTTTCTCATGCTGCACAGCTCTCTCTGAGATGCTGCTGTCAGTTTGTAATTCATGCAGTCTCTCAGTTCAGCATGCACTGTGTATATACAGCTCTGTGTGCTGAGGCTGTGTTGGTCATTATGACCTGATGTGGTACTCACTTTTCACAGGCCATGTTTCATTTGATTGAGGAGGAGGGAGGAACATGACTGCTGTTTTATTTGAGAGAGAGTGAGTAATTGAATCTGTAGAAGATAATTTAGTTTCTTCTACATTTGAAATTTAATTAATCTATACTCTTCAATTTGAGAGTTTCTGAGAGTGTTTTAATAGTTTTCATACCAGCTTGAAATTAGTGATTGATTGAAGAAGAGAAAAGAGAGAAGAAAGAAATGAGAATAACTTATCTTTATAATATAAAAACAGAGAATTATTGTAATCATTTATTCTAGCAACAAAGATCTGTTTTCTGCATGTATCTCTGATACAGATTATATAATAACTGTATACAAAGAATATCAACAGTGCATGCATTAAATGAAGATGATATTGCTATACAACACTGTAGCTGTTTCTGTACATCACTGAAAGCTGTTAATATTTTCTTTAAGTCTCTTTATATTTGATAAGTCAGTAATAAATTTCAATGCACTCTCTCTTTTATTATCATCATTATCATTATTATCATCATCATCATTATCATCATCATCATTATCACTATCATTATCATTATTATCATCATCATTATCATCATCATCATCATTATCATTATTATATCATTTCTGACTGTCTCTTCTGCCTTCACCTCTTTTCAACACTCACTGAAATCAATTATGTTATCTCTCTTTAAATATTCTGTGGTTCTGCAGATCATCAAGGCGCGTGAGTACTGTCACAGATTGAAGAGAGAGAAGAAGAAGATGTTCAAGTGAGAGAAGACAGATTTCAAGACATGTTATGATGTCTTGAAGAGGCTCTGTAAGAGAGTAGAATAATAACAATTTTAAGTAACACTTCTGATAGATTTAGACTGAACTAAGTATAGAAATAATGCAGATGACATCATCTGTGAGAGATTGAAGAAGAAGACAGTGAAGAGTCTCATGCAGCAGTGATAGAATCAGGAGAAGTTCTGAGAATGATTTGAGATCAAGATGAAGAGAGAGAGAGAGAAGAAGAGTGTTACTGTAAATAAGCAGTAACAGAAGAAGATTGAGAAGATGTTAAAGTGAGAGATAAAGAAGTCAAAACTGATAAGTTTTTTATTTATTGAGAGATAACAATTTTTGATAATACTTCTGTTCTCTAATTGATTAGCAGGAGCTGATAGAGAAGAAGAGGATTGAGGCCTTGTTCAGGTCTTGAATGTGCTTCATGATTCAGAATATTGAGAAGACAGCCCTGCTCTCTGAGCATGTTAATCTGCTTGCTGCTGAGGTGGAACCTGAGACAGCAGACCAGAAAATGTGGGATTTTGAGACACAGATTGACCTGGCTGAGAGGAAGCAGTGAGAACCCTTCTCTGAGAAGGCAGTGAAGAGAGATTTTAAGATAATTATTATCTCAGATAAGAAGAAGAAGAAGGAGAAGAAGAATGAGAAGTGAATTATGAAGAATGATAAGAAGAATGAGAAAGAGAAGAAAGATGATGAGTAGAAAAAGTTTTTTTCTTTTTATATTAGTTAGTTTAGTTGTAAGTTCATAATTATTAATAATTGAAATTAATTTTGAGTTTTTAAAAATTATTATACAAGTTGTAATCAAGTCAGGAACAATATATATATATATATATATATTTAACTATCATGATTCACAAATCACTATAATGTATAAGTATCAACATTTTTTCAACATTGATATTCACAATATTAATATATTTTTAATGATATTATCTGATAATGTAATTTAGTAACACTCTCTTTCACAATATTAATATATTTCAAGAAATATGACAGAGATTAATCAAGATTGTTTATTTACTTTTATACATCAATGATATTCAATCTGAGTTAGTACTAAAATTATAACTAAGCTAAGAAACAAGATTATTTTCTCTTATATTAATTCTTCTTACACACATCAGTGATCAGTTATTGAAAATAAATTATTATCTTTCTCAAATTATTATCATGTCTTCTGAATTCACTTCTTTTACTTCTATTGAAGATTCACAAACTCTTCAAGAAATCACTGTGAATTACAAAGTCTATGTTATTTACAATTCAACACAGAATGCTCTCTTTCAATCATGATAAATAATTACTTCATTCTTCACATCTGATTCCAGGTCATGAAATTTATGAAAAACTCAACACAAATATCAAGATAAACTATGAAATAATTATTAACAGGTTGTATTACAGATTACTGAAGAGTCATCTCTCTGCTATAATCACTGTAACTTCATTCAGAAACATTCATTATAGACTGATTATGACTCTGAAGGAATTTTCTGACATCTGAAGTCATCAGAATGCAGACAATAAAAGAAAAATAATCAGAAAATTACTACTGAGCTGATAAGTTACTCTATCAGATAATGATTTTTGATAATGCTAACTTTCTAATTTGAAGAAAATCATGTAAAAATGACTCTGTATCAGTACTCTGATTTCACAACTCTTATCTGATAACTTTCATGAACAATTACTTTGTATATATATATCTCTGAATCTTTCTCTTCAATCAATTGAAAACCCCGAATTTCAAATACTTCTTCAAATGCTTAATTCAAATCTTCATATTCCATATCAATTCTGTCTTCAGTCTAACCTCAAGACACACTACAAAGTCAATATGCAATATCTAGAATCAGAGTTGAAGAATCATTGAAGAGTGTCTCTCACAGTAAATACATGAACTAGTACAAACAATCTTGTATTTATAAGAGTTACATGTTATTACATTGATGAGAACTGAACTTATTAAGAGACATTAATTGAATTTGAATCATTGATCAGTAGTCATACTGAGGATTATATGACAGAGATATTAATAACTGTGATTAAAAATGACTATTAAGATATTAGTCTCAGTCTTCTTATAATTACAACTGACAATGCTGTGAATAACTACACTATGATGAAGAGCTTGAAGCAAAAATTGGCTTTGCATTTCTGAAATGATAAACAAGGTCATATTCTCTGCATTGCTCATATGGTTCAACTTGTGATACAAACACTGATAAAGAATCTTAACATTGAGATGAAGAATAATGAGATGACTGGTTCTTGAGATGAGAATGAGGTGAAAGTGATTACTTAAGTAACTTTTATATTCACTTTGTAAAAGATAATGTTTTTTAATAACACTTTTTAATATTGCTTTTTAATAACACTTTTTGATAACACTACTGTTAATTTTGAATAGATTGACTAATAATTTAAATATTATAGATTTGAAACATTGTTAATATGATTTGTATCTCTTCTAAATAATAACAACAATTTCATGATATTTAACAAATAAACAAATCAGTCACATCACTGAATATGATACAGAATGTTAGAACACAGTGAAGTTCAACATATAAAATAGCTGTTTAAGCTCTTCAATTACATCAGATGATTGATCATTGAGTGTAACACTCTGATTGAGAAAAGATTCAGATATTGAAACTTTCTGATATGAAGTGAACTCAGTTGAAATATGTGATTGATTTACTGTTTCAGTTTTATAAGATAACAAAGACAGTCTCAATCACTTATACATTAATGCTGCAGTTAGTCTGATGAGTATATAACAGTTTATTTACTCATCTTGAGAAGCAGTTGAATCACTTAAAAAGAAATTCAGTCTGAGATGATGCTATAGCACAGGCTATTGTTACTATAAGAAATAAACTAGTATATTACTACAGTAAAATGAAACAATCTTTTGCAGAGTACTATGCTGTAGCAGCTCTACTAGATCTCTTCTATTAAGTTAATATCTACACTTCTCAAGATTGAACAGAGGAGAAATGAGACTTATATATTAAATTAGCCTGAGACTACTACAATGCTAACTATCAGAGATTTGAATGAGTAGATGTTTGAGATATAAAGATAGTGAAATATAATTCTCTAGTAAGTAATGATCTTTGATAACACTTCATATCACATAGAACTATAATACTAACTTTGAAACAGAACTTGTATACATTGATTACAACTGAAAATCAGGCAAAACTACATGCTTATAAAACTGAATTTGACTGCTATCTTCAAGATGATTCAACAAATTTACACATTAAATCAATTCTAGAGTTATGAAAAATTATTGAGAGTACATATTCAACTGTTGCACTGATGATGTATAATATTCTGACAATTTCATTGACAGAGGTGAGAATGAAGTGAAAGTTCAACTCAAGTCAAGATATTTATCACTATCATCAGAGACAATTACAAGAAGAAATAATCAAGAAACTCATAATTATAAAACATGAAATTATCAGACAGTTTAATACCTCTGATCACAGTATATCAGAGAAGTGTAGTTTTCATGAGAAAGTGAAGAATAAACTTACACAAGAATATATTTAGTTGTTTCATGAGTGTTATTAATAATTGTTATCAAATTCTGATTATATAAGTAATCACTGAATGAACTGAATGAACTGAATGAGACTGATTTTAATCTTCAGTCTCAGTCTCATTCTGATTTTGAAAGAATGATTATCTTTCACAGTTTATTCTGAAAAATTACTCTCATTTCACTGTTCTTGAATTAAATCTGGTCATTTTTCATACCATTTCTCTCAGAAATGATTCATTTTCAGATTTTTTTAAGGCTTAGTTCTGATGGAACTCACACTAAGAAATGTATGAGATCAGATCAAATGAGACTAAATGTGAAATTCATGATCTCAGCGGCCAGTCTATATCTCACTATGTAGAGATTAAAGACTTAGTCAGATCTGAAGTTAAACTGATTTTATAAGTATCTGCTAATTATGTGCTTAATACTGTCACTGAGGCATCTTTTTGTATTTTTCTGTCAGAGATGAGTCAGATTGAGAAGAGTGATACATGAATAAGACTTAATATTATGATTCAAAGATTGCTTAAGCCAGTGTACGATTACAGGCGTACACCGGCTTCTTATATATTGTAATATCATACGCTAATTTAATTAGCAGCTGCTATGGCCTCTTTACACTCATACACATATGCTAGTAGTTCGGAAGTGACTGTGTTATTATTCAACAGTCATACATTCTTCTGAATCACATTCTCTCTCACCAGATTCAGTCACACTCACATGATCATGTCATACACTCTAGCTTCATGCAGATTAGCTCATCACTAGTGTTTCATAATTATGTAATCTATCTCTGATTCAGCTAGTATTCTGTATACACTCTTACAAAGAAACTTTCACTATATTACATCACTCATTCACTAACTTTTCTCATTCTTCAATTATCTTCTTCATTTTATCATTATTAAATACTATCATCATTCAAGATTTCTATCTCTTTTTCTGTTCAACTCTTTCTATCTGTTTATCTATTACATTGTATGCATTTCTGACAATGACTCTCTATTTTCATAACAAGCATCATCATAGTGCTTATACTGAGCAGTTTATTAGCAGTAAGTGTAACACATTGTGAAATATGATCAGAACTTATTTATCTTCTAATGATCATCAGAATAACATATTATCATAAATAATGACACATGTTCTTCATCTTCTTGTACACTCTCTTCATCTTCTTATACATCTCTGATTATTTCTCTTCTCAGTGGGTTTCTGATCGCGTTTTCTGGCATGATTTTGTGTGAACACAGATGCTGATATGTTGTTTTTATTCATGTAGAATCTTCATGTGTTGACAGATTCATGTCTGCTGATGATAGTGAACTCAATGTTGAATCATTGATTGAGAACCTGGAGGACATGATAATGAAGGAATTGTTCATGTCATGTGTGGCTGGGTCTCCCGTGTCCTCTCTTGCCCTCTCTGTTCCTTCCTCTGCTGCTCCCTCTCAATCTTCTACACCTGTCTCTGTGTCTGGTTCTCCCGCTCCCGCTACCCCTGTTCCCGCGATCCCTGGTTTTGCCGCCTCTGCCTTCATTACCAGCTCTCCCCATTTCAAGAAGATGTTGTATAGGCTTAATGAACCATATCTCTCAGTGTGTATACTCTCACTCTTCTTACTGACTCTCAGAATGATTTATTATATGAAGACTGTGTATGACATAACTATCTAAAGCTCAGTCACAGACACTGATTATTACATTCATTTTAAATATTCATGATAAGACAATTATTCATTTATATCAGAGAATCACTCTTCTTCTCAACAGTGTTAAGATTGTAAGTCTTTTTCTTTTTATCTTTTCAATCTGATACTGATTTTTCTGTTCTTAGAGAAAATTGTTATAAGTTTTACTGTGTATGAAGTCATGATATTCACAGATATTAAGAAGCTTTTTATAACTGTAAAGTTTAATATTACAGAGACATTCACTCTGATGAATTTCTTCAGAATAATAGATTCATATCAGTCTATTCTCTAATGTCTGTTATCTGACTTCATAATGCAGACAAAAGATATCTGTGTTTTCAGAAATAGAAATGTAAATGTCATACTCTTTTACATCTGTGAGTATGAGACTTGTACATCTTATCTGAGATGTTGTCATGAAAATGAGCTGTTCACACACTGTATTCTGCTTTCTACATTTCTCTGTATCTCTCTCTCTCTTTCTGAGAAGCCTTGTATGTGTTGTAATTGTATGTACAATTCTAAGGTCAGCAGGTGTTCATTCAGTAATTGTTATCTCTGTTTTTACAGTTTTGTATACTAATAATAGTTCTTAGTTACTTCAGCATCAGAGATCATTTTAATTGAAGATGACAATGCTACTAAGACTACTCTCTTCTGCTCTCAAGCTTCTTCTGTCACTTATTCTCTCTCTTCTGTGAGAAAGATTATGCACACACTGAGTTATAAGTGTTTAATCTCAGATGACTTCTGTTGTTCATCCGGTTCTGTGCTCTCTTCTTCTTCTGTTTCTTCTGTCTCTGCTTCTTCTGCTCTGACTTCTGATTCTGCAGGTTCTGCACTCTTCTTTCATTTCTCTACATGTACGCGTGCGCATTTCTATATTGATATTTCAGTCAATCTTGCAATAAATGACATTAATGTCATGTGTAGAGTGATAGAGAAATCAGAGACATGCACAGTGTTGTTATGAGAGTGACTTGCAGCTCTTGAATTCCTTGCAGATCTCAAGTTTTGAGATTTCCTTTTTTTTTTTTTTTTGACGTTTTTCAGGTGATGTGGCATTGGAAATAGATTAAATATGTGATGTATGAAAATGAATGAGATGTATATGATAACATTTGTCTTTTACAGCTGACTCTTACAGTTGATGATCAATTCATTATTTCTTTTCTTACACTTTTTCTCTATCTGCTAGTCACTACTCTTACACAATCTCTATATGATACAGTGTTCAGTGACTAGGTTCAGCAGCTTCTAACTTTTTATAATTCTGTCTTATGTATTATACTGTCTCTCTTCACCTGCTCAGATCACTATAGTGAACAGCTTATTAAAACTAATCTTATCTGATCTCTGAGTGTTCTCAGAGATTAAGATGACTTAGTCTCACATATTCACAGATGTTTCAGATAGTTCATTCTCTGTGATCTCTGTAATTGAACTGATGTAAACAGTTGAATTCAACTCTGAATTCCTTTTTCTTTTGTGATCTGATTCATGTGTAAGTCTGCTGCTTTGAGACTGCTCTTTACTGTGTTATACTCACTATCTGCAGTGCATTATTATACAATCAGCTACAGTCTTATCACTTATTGAAGTGTGATATTCACCTGATTTCTTTATTTCTTCTCATTCTTTTCTTATAATTGTGAAAAGATTGAAATAAGTGAGATCATCTGATTTGTAAGTATCTATGATTTCTCTTACTTTGTGAGACTTTTTAATTATAAGCTTCTTCTTTTTCAATACTGATGATAGTGCTGTAGATAATTATAATTCACTCAGATCTTATATCTTTGCTTTCATAAGTCATAAATCATTAATTAAGTTATGTAAGATTCATCTCTCTGATTCTTTCAATGTGTACATTCTCAGAGAATGTGATTTGAGTATTTTATATGACTCAAATCACCTAGATTGAAACTTCTCAGAACTCTCATTGTGTATGAGAACTCATGTTCTCATCTTAAGACTCAATTTCTTAACAAGTGAGTCTTGTATTCTTTTTGATTGAATTGCTCAGTTCAGAAGTAACTCATTAGCTTTTGCATGTATATGACTGATCTCTTTCAATCTTGGTTTCATGTCTGCAACTGTTATGTCTGTGACTGCTGCATCTGTAACTGCTGTTTTCTTTCTCACCTTTTCCGAAGCATTCTCCAGAATGCGCGGATGCAATCCATACAACAGGTAGAATGATGAACACTTGAAGACTGCATACTGCCAAATTCATGTGACTAATAGTGCCTGTCTGAGATATTCATCTCATAGTCTTGTAGGCTTGCTCAGTAGATATTTCATCAGTATGTTACTCAAGATTTCATTCAAGTATTTCATCTTTCTATTTATTCATGAATGATATGATGTTGTTCTACAATGTCTTATCTGTAACTGGCTCATGAAATGCCTCACTACTTCTTTCATGAGATTCACACTGTTATCAGTTAGAATCTTACACAGCATTTCATAGTTGACATAGATCTCATTATGTAGAAACTTCATCATTATCTTCTCTGTTATCTCTGAAACTGCTTTCACAACTGATCAGTCAGTAGTATAATCAATAGCAGTGATTATTCATCAGTTTTCATTTGATATTTACAGTAATATGTCTATAAGATTCATCTCTCATTATTTAAACAGTTGTATCATACACTTCATCTGATGTTATGCTTTCTCATGTTCTAATTCTTTCTTAGATTCTTTCACAACCTGACAATTCAGGCACTTGTGAGTGTACACCTGAATGTTCTCAGTCATGCTTAGCTAGTATACTCTTGATTTGAGTACACTCATAAGTTCAGAGCTTTCTAAGTGACTGAATTCCTTGTGCATATAAGCTATTAAGTCATGTCTAAATGAAGGTTCTAGATAGGGAGCTTCTGTATATTCTAGATCACAGTAAAGCACAACATTGTTTTCATTTCTCAATTTCCTCAGCTTGAAGTTCAGAAGCATCTCTTCTATTACTCTTGTGAGACACTTGTTATTCAACATCTTGTCATTCTTTAAGCAAGAGATTATAACATTCACTTATTCTGATTTCTTGCATCTTCTCAGCACATTTAATGCAAACATTTCTTATATCTGATTCACAGAACTCTCACTCATGAAATTGAGTCTGTAACTGATTACATTCAGCATCACTATGTCTGATTCTTTTCAGTATTTGATATGAAGATTATACACTTGAAACTCTGAGATTCAATGTACTAAGCATTTAAAAGGTTTTATTGTTAATTGTAGATAGATGAGGCTTTCATAATCTGTGATCACTGTTATCATATGTCTGTTGTTGATATATCTATTTCACAATGTCAGTGTGTGCTTGATTACTAGCAATTTCTTTTCATATACTGAGTAATTAAGCTCAGCATCTGATAGTTTTCTATTATTATATATCATCAGATGCAGCTTGCTGTTCTTACTCATCTGTAGAAGAGTGTCTCTGATAGCTCATTCAGATGTGTTCATCTCAATGTAGAAAGGTTTATCATGATCTGATTGAATAAGCACTGAGAATGTTATTATACATTCTCTCAGTGTGAGAAAAGCCTCTTCATACACAGCATTTCAGATAATTGAATAAAACTTCTTCTTTCACAGATTTGCATCTATTTCTCTTAAGAGGTCTGAGAGTGATACAGATATTCATGTGAAATCCTTGATAAATCTGCAGTAGTATGAGATCAACTCAAGAAACTGTTATACATGATGTATATTTCTCAGTCATGATTAATTCACTATAACATTCAATTTCTCTGAGATGAAGTGTATACAGTTATTACTCACTACATATTCTATAAACTTCAACTCTTTCATTTCAAACACATACTTGATTGATTTAGTATAGAGCTTATACTCTGTCAGAGTTGTAATCACTTCATTGAGATGCTTCAGATATTTATTGTATGAGTTTGAAAAGACTAGAATGTTATCAAGATATATAAGATATGAGATTTCATTCTGTTTATAAAGAATTGTATTCATCATCATTTGAAAGATGATGAACACATTTATCAGACTGAATGATATTACCAGGAATTTGAACTTTTCTCATTGTATATTAAATATAGTTTATGAGACTGACAGTTCATCTACACAGATCTGTCAGTATTCTGAGAGAAGATCAATCTTCAATAGATATCAGACATTTCTGACTGTATTCAACTGTTGTTGAATCTGTGACAGTGAATATTCATTCTTGATTATAAGCTTGTTAAGTACTTAATAATCAATACACATTCATCACTCCTCACCTGTCTTTTTCATGAATAGAACTGAAAAGCCCTACACACTTGATGAGAATTGTATGAGATCATGTTCTAGAAGATCTGTGATCTGATACTTCTATTCTTTGAGATGTGTTTGTGACAGAGAGTACACATTCTGATTGACTGGTTTTGCATTTCCCATGTCAATCTCATGTACAAATCCTCATTTTAACAGCAATTCTGATGAAAGATCTATTCAGAAGATCTTTTCATACTTCTTCAGAAGCTTCTTCATACACTTATTCTTCTGTATATCTTTTATCTTGATTTTCTCCACTTCTGAGTTCTGTATGATATACAGAATGCTTTCAGATGAGATCTTGTAAATCATTCTTTTTACTTGTTAATGTGTAAGCAGATTTAACCCTTCTATATCAGAAATGTGAAATGTTCTTCTCATATCAGTTGATAGAATTGTATGAATCATTTTCTTTCTATCAGTCAACTGTATATGACATGTACATCATTGAATCTGCAGATTGAACCTTTGAAACCAATTGAGTCTGAGAATAAGATCATATTTCATGTTCTGCAGCTCTTGTGCTTAAATATAGCAAGATTATTCTCTGAAGTGCAAGGAAACTCTTACTTTTACAGGTGATATCAAATATCAGTTATCAGATAATCTTATATGTTAGAAATTCTTCACTTGATAAACTTCTTTCAATCTTTGAATCATATAATCATTAATATATTGTATAGAAGCTTCTGTGTTCACTAACACTTTTACAGTTATCTCTCAATTCTTATTCAAGTGTCTCTTATACATTAACATTTCAGGTCTCAAGGCATTGAGATGAGTATTCACTTCCTTACTCACACCTCAGTCAGAAGCCTGCTTTCTCTTTGTATTCACAGAATTCAAAGAGTCATCTAACACAGGTATCTCTTTCACTTTGAAGACTTTTCATAGAATATCAGTGAGTGTCTCTGAGCTCACTGATTCTGCTAGTTTTTTAACTTCCTTGCTTCTCTTGACTGTGCATGCTGAGTGTAATCTTTTATATCATGATTTTGATATCTGCAGTTGAAGCAAGCTCAATACTCATGATATCAAGGTTTTCACTCAGAGAATCTCTTTTTCAGAGAATTCAGCACTTTAATGATGACATTCAGATCTAAATTCATCATATCTGAGTGTGTGACTTATGTTATAGAAGTCTGATTATCTGTTCTTCACTGAGACATACTTGATTGCAGTATTTTCTATCACAATTGACTCACTTGTTCCTGTATAATGAGAATATTATATACTTTCTTCACTGTATCTAACTGTGAGGTTAAGCATTTTCATTCTACTCTCAACTCAGATGTAAGATCATGAATGAAGATCTGTAAACAGAAAGAGGTTGAAAGCTCTTCATTCAACACAAGATAGTATAAGCTGAAGTGTGTGAAGTATAATGTAAGATTATTTACTTATCTATACTTAGTGAAGTGTTTATAACACTTATCTCACATATTCACTTTCTCAAAGTTATGCAAGATTCATTTGAAAAACTCATTTCATATTCATGAGAATGAATATTACTTCAGATCTGTGAGATTCATCTTTTCATCAGTCATTTATAATGACTTCACTTTTTTATATAGAAACACAGCAGATCTTAAGACTTGTTAAAATTCTGTTAACTGTCTGTCTGTGAGTTCATATTCAATCTGATAATATGATTGCATCTGACTTAGTCAGCTGATTATAGCATCATTTTTTCAGTTATCATTGAAGCTTGATAACTTCAGCAGATCTTTTAGCTTGATATATCTTATACTCAGATTCTCATTCTGTGCAGTGATCTTCAATGATGTATACACTTCTGAAGAGATTGTGAACAATTATAATAGAATCTTCAGATTCAGTATAGTTATCTATCTATGTAAACATTTAATCTTCTGCTGCAGGCCTAAGATCTGATTTTCTCTATTCTTATTGATAATGATGATTGTGTCAGCAAAGCTCTTTATAGTGAATACTTGATTCACAGTGAATATCAATTGTTATTTAACTTCTATCTCAGTCTGTCACTGTGTATACAAGGCCTTGATCTTGTTTAGAATTCTTGTACATGTACAGAGCTTTGATTTCAGTTCAGCAGTCTCAGTCACTTTTCTTACTGCTTTAAGTAAACTCTCTGAGAGGTTCTATATACCTTTCAGTTCAGGTAGCAGAGAAGGGTGTTGTTTATATTGACTAGAAAAGATATTCATTTCAGTGATTTCTGATTGATTGTATAATGTCTATTATTATATTGCTATATTGTTATATGATTTCTGTTATCATCATACGGCTCCGGTGATGGCCACCCCCTCTTTTATCCTTCTTTTGAGTAGGGAGTGAACTCCTTTGAATCTGGTTCACTGCTTTCATCTCCTTTCTCACATCTCATCCATTCGCGTCTCATACATGGCATGCGCCTGGACATGAAGTTTTCCCTCAACAAGTGAAGCAGTATCAATCAGATGCTCTTCTACTCATCACTCTTCATACACTATCTTTTGAGATGTTTCTAGGACCACACTGGCATAATAACTATAAATCACTTCATAGATGGAATTATCATGCCCTGGAGAAGCCTGCACTCCTCACCAGTTTTTAGACATGCTACTAGATGTGATTCAAAGGTTGCTTAAGCCAGTGTACAATTACAGGCGTACACCGGCTTCTTATATATTGTAATATCATACACTAATTTAATTAGCAGCCACTATGGCCCCTTTACACTCATACGCGTACACTAGTAGTTCGGAAGCGGCCGCGTTATTATCCGATGGTCGTACGTTCTTCCGAACCACAATATTAATGTTTTAAATCATTAAAAATAAACAGAGTTTTCGCGGAGATTGCTGTTCAGATATCTCTACAATTACAGATTGAGAATCTTTTAAAATTATAAAGTATAATGTAAAATCACTCATTTATTTATACATTGTAAAGTATTTATAATACTTAGACTGACTGTGTGACTGTGTCTGAGATTAGAATTAAACTTTATAGTTATTATATTATCTAAAAGCATTACTTCTGATTATAATTTATATTCATTACATTAATCTCAAATCACTTTATTTTAAATATTAAAGATCTCAGATTCATTTTTCAAATAAAAATTTAGTTTAAGATAAAGAATATATTTAAATTCTTAGTTACATTTTCATTCTGATTTTATTATTGAAAATTGTCAGATTCTCTCTCTACGGGCTGATCACTTCTGCATAAGTGAGGTGTTCATCAATTACTTAATGAATACCTATCACATATAAAAGACTGCATAATAGATAGATCTTGAGAATCAATCAACTACTACATTATATTACCTTCATCAGATTATGTCTCTTTTACACATAAGAATTCACTCTAATTTGCTATATTCTTACATCTTATACTTTTAAATTGAAGACTTAATTACAATTCTGAAACACAGTATTAGTGATTCTGCAGTCACTCACTACAAATTAAATTAAAAAGAACTCTGTTGATTTCAAAATCAATTAAGCTACTACAGACTTCTATAACAAGTTTGTAAGCAACCTCTGCATTCTCACATGAATAGAAATGTAGACAGTGAATATACTTCTGTGAGTAGCTTTATTATTGAAAATAATATTATCTTATCTGAATCTGTACTGATCACTAGAAGTAAGAGATATTTAACACAGTTAACATGTATATATAATACCTCTGAATAAGAGCTGCTTAAGCTGTAATTACTATCTCAGACAGCTCAGAAGGTTTGAATTAAAATAACTATAGAATATAACAGTTCAAGAGAGAAAGAAGATCTTCTCTTAACAGAATACTCTACACTCACTCAAGATAGTCTGAACTAAGATAGTTTAAATCAAGATAGTCTCAATCAAGATAGCCTCACTGATAGAATTACTGAAATGATAGTATATCTTACTTAGTTATGAGAGACAGAGTTCTCTGAAGCAGATACAGTGAAAATTACCTGTGAGTAATAACTATAAAAACAGAGAATAAATCTCAATCTTATTACAGTCACGAACTCAGTCACTGAAACAGACAAGTTCTGTGAATTGAAGAATGACTACAGTCATGTTAAAATAAAAATTACTACAAAGCTCTTGAGACTAGACTGACCGTGTGACCATGTCTGAGACCAGGACCAGATTTTTTGATAGTTTCATTACCAATTCAACTGATCTCATTACACAGTTTTAACATTAGATAGTAGTCTCATACTGTCTCAGTAAGACTTACTATCTACTCTTATCATATTTTTCAAATGAAATCATGATTTTCACTTCTCAATTTAAATTATTTTTATTGCTTTAAATGACTTTAAATCTCATTTGAGTGTTATCAAAAAGTGTTACTTTTTAAAAATTAAAAATAGTCTAAAAAAAACCTTAAAATGTCTAAAAATAGTAACTTTATATCAAGAATGAAACTAAATGAGATCAAATAAAATCACTTTCTCATTTTTTTCAAGTCATGATTTCATTTTAAGATCTGATATATAGTCACTTTACATGTTTTTTTGATAGCCAGTCTCAGCGGGATTCATACCAAGAAATGTATGAGATCAGATCAAATGAGATCAAACATGAAATTCATGATCCCGGCGGTCAGTCTACTTGAGACTGAAAGACTATATTGTCTATCATCATGAAATTGAATTAAAAGTGATTTTGATTGACATGTCTCACATTCTTGTCAACAAAGAGCTTTTCTCAGATACTCAGCTTATAAGTGATGATTTAAAAATCTGATGATATAAAGAAAGCTGATTATAAAAGTGTATATAAAACTCAATAAAAACAGAGCTACAGATACTTGTTTAATTAAAACTGAACTAAGTTGATAATTATAGTATTACTAAGATGAGATGCTCAGCTACACTATGATAAGTAGTTGAATTACAATATCAGATGCATTGAACAGATCTTTAATTTAAATTATATAAATAAAGTTATAATAAAAAGAGAATGTCAGTGAAAGAAGCTAAAAAGAAAGCTGAACAGAAAAAGAAAAAGAATAAGAATGCTGAAAATCTCAAGAAATAGCAGTTTATAAATAATCAAAGAGAAAGCACTCTCTATGTTTAATAAGAAGACATGTTTAACCTGAATCTCAAATGTAAATACTGCAGTCACTGAGATCACACTGAGACAGTCTGCTACTATAAAAATTGAAAGACTTAATCACAGAAATGATAAAATATCAACTGTTTCAGTATTGAATACTATGCTGAAAAGAATACAACATTCTTCATCAATGAAAAGAACTTTAACTTTGTATTAACTGTAAAAGCTCTATCTGTCACTATAATCTATAGAGACTCTTTATAATATCTAGACACTGCAGTCTTCTACATCATGTTATGTGACAAGAGTATGTTCAAATACATATATACTCTTATTAATAAGAAAGATCTCAGTTCTGTAGAAGAAATAAATAATAAGTTAATTACTTCTATAAGTATAAAAGAAGCTTGTATTTACATTAGTGAAATAAAACTTAATCTTTTTAATATTTACTACATATCAGAAGCATTCTGCAATCTCCAAAGCTTTACTTAACTTATTAATAAAGAATTTGAATTTAAACTTCTTTATAATAAGAACTGTTAAATAATTGAATTTGAAATAATTAATGAAAATAATCAAAGATTCTGCACAGTGATAATCAATCATTATATCTATCTTATTTATAGTACTTGAGAGGCCGTCTTTGCTGCAGTTGTAAAGACTGTCTCAAATTACATATTTCTCTCTGTAGTATACATAGACTGACCGCCCCGGTGGCCGAATGATTAATGCGGCCACCCGGTAGTGCCTTGGTGTGGGAAACCAAGGCGTGTGAGTTCAAAACCCGCAGGAAATACATTAAATCCAGAACTCAAGTAGACTGGCCGCCGGGACCATGAATTTCACGTTTGGTCCCATTTGGTCTGGTCCCATACATTTCTTGGCGTGAATCCCGCTGGGACTAATCATTAAATAAACATGTAAAGTGACTATATATCAGATCTCAAAATAGAACCATAACTTGAAAAAAATGAGAAAGTGATCTCATTTGGTTTCATTTAGTTTCATTCTTGACATAAAGTTACTATTTTTAGACATTTTAAGGTTTTTTTAGACTATTTTTAATTTTTTAAAAAGTAACACTTTTTGGTAACACTCAAATGAGATTTAAAGCCATTTAAATCAATAAAAATAATTTAAATTGAGAAGTGGAAATCATGATCTTATTTGAAAAATGTGACAAGAGTAGACAGTAAGTCTCACTGAGACAGTATGAGACTACTATCTAATGTTAGAACCGTGTAATGGGATCTGTCGAATTGACAATGAGACTATCAAAAATTCTGGTTCTGGTCCCAGACACGGTCACACAGTCAGTCTAAACTCAAGCACCTCAGATTTCTAATAAATACAGAGGTGTACAAATTGCTTCAATAAATCGCTCTATGTTTCTGGGCTGGGAAGTTATTATCGCATGTATCTAATTGTCACTTCTTTGTATTTTCTATGTTCTTGTTATCTTGATGTGGTCTCAACACCTGTATTTCCTTCTGTATAATCAACACTTAGTCTGTATTTAACATCACACAAGAACTCATCATAAGCTCCGCTTGCATATAAGTATAATAAAAGAATAATAATAATAATAATAATAATATAGACTGACTGTGTGACTGTGTCTGAGATCAGAATCAGAATATTTAATAATTCTATTATTAATTTAACTGATCTCATTACATGATTTTAACATTAGATAGTAGTCTCATACTGTTTCAGTAAGACTTACTGTCTACTCTTATCACATTTTTTAAATGAGATCATGATTTTCACTTATCAATTTAAATTATTTTTATTACTTTAAATGACTTTAAATCTTATTTAAGTGTTATTAAAAAGTGTTTCTTTTTAAAAAATTAAAAATAGTCTAAAGACAACATTAAAATGTCTAAAAATAGTAACTTTATGTCAAGAATGAGACTAAATCAGACTAAATAAAATCACTTTCTTATTTTTTCTAAGTTATAATCTCATTTTAAGATCTGATATATAGTCACTTTGCATGTTTTTTTAATGATTAGTCTCAGTGAGATTCATGTCAAGAAATATATGAGATTATTATTATTATTATTATTCTTCAATTATAGATGTATGCAGTCAGAGACTATGACATCTACCTGAGAACTTTAGTTCTCAGGGTTTTTTCTATGTCTGTAAAGTTAACTATTATACATTCATCAATTTCAGATATGCAAAATCAGAAAATTCCAGCCCAGAATACAAAAACTGTTTACAAATTGCAGTGTTTTAACATCTTTTAATACTTTGAAATCATTTGACAATATCATGACAAAAGAAAAGAGAAAAAGAACACAGTCTCAAAGATAGACATATTAAATAAATAGATAGAAAGAAATTGAAAGAAAAAGATAAAGAAAAAGATAAAGTAAAGAGAGACTATAATAAAATAAATTATTAAAAGAGAGTGTATAGCTGTTTTAACAGACTATATCTGATTAATTTCCTCCTCTTCATATTCAGATAATTCTGAATTTAGTCATTTTCTTGTAGCTGCTTGAGTTTCTGATAGAAAGTCTAGTAAGTATTTAATTCCTGTCTCAGTTGAGAATAAGAATCTCATATTTAATTGATTTAGATCATACTTCTCTTTCAATCTGGCTCTGAGACTATTGTATAATGCACAGTGCATTACAATATACTCAGAATTCTCATTTGTATTGCAGAATGAGCATTCTATTGAGTCAAATCTATCATCAAATCTTTGTATATAAGATTTGAAATAGCCATGTCCTAGTTTCAGCTGTATTATAGATGAGAATATTTTCTTTTTACATTTAATTGAACAAGATTTTCACTTGGGTTTTATTTCAAATCTTGAATAATGTATACTCTTCTTTTGTTTCTGCCAGCTTTCATTTCACTTGTCTAAACAAGATTCTTTTATTTTTCTCTTTATAAAAGACTACGACATAATTTTTTGAATAGATCTGCTTAATTCTGCACTCTTTTTTACAGCTGAATCAGTCAATTCATTGCCATGAATATTCATATAAGCAGAAACTCAGTGTAGATGAATTATCAGCTTTGATGTTCTTCTCTTTTGAATTTTCAAAACAGAGTTTAAGATTAGTTCAAGATTCATTTGATCATTATGAATCTGACTATTTCTAAGTCTTTTTAAAGCAGCTTAACTATCAGAGAATATTCATATCTCTTTCAAATAATTTCCTCTTTTATGAGATTTTATTTCAATGAGTTTGAAAGCTTTCACTATTGCAAATAGTTCAGTATCAAAGACTTCACATTCAGAGCCTAGATTCCAGAAATCTGAGATAAAATTAATATTATCTTCAGTATAAGCAATGCCTGCATCTAATCTATTCAAGTTCTCATTTTTTGAGCCATCTGAATAAATCAGAATAGAGTCTTTTATATTAATTGTAGAAATTCTCTTCAAATGCTGTTCATATTCTTTCTCTTTTAATAGTTCACTTATTTGTAAGTCTATAAGAGATTCAAGCTTTTCTCTTCAGAGAGATAACTTCTCATGATCAACTTTTTCAACATTTAAAGAAGAAAATTAATTTTTAATCAGAGAGCATAGTCTGTACAGTTGAGAAGACATTTTCTTTGAAGAATTATTTTCATTTCAATCAAGAAATCTATTTCAATCCAGTTCATTTCCAGAGTTAATTGATGGAAATGAAGAAGAGACTCTTTCTCTGATTATATAATTTAAGCTCATCTTTACAACTCTCAGAGCATAGTTCATACAGGCCTTTTCAAATTTAATAGCAGAAGAAGGAATTGAAGCTTCAATTTCCATTACTTTAATAGAAGATGATTTGAATGCTCTCAGAATTCTTCTCAAGGCTCTGTTTTACAGACTTTGAAAGAGTTTAGTGAAATTCCCTTGATTATTTCATTAAACTTGAACTTCATAATCAGCTACTGATGTAATACAGGCTATATATAACTGTCTCATAGCCTGGAAGAATAGACCCCTCTCTGTATTTAATAGTCTAATTATGTTGTTCAATAGTCTTTCTGCCTTGACAGTTCTTTGTTGAATGTGATATTTAAAATTCAACTTGGAGTTTAATCATACTTCTAATCATTTGACATTTACACTGAGTTTAATCTCTCTATTTAAAAGAGTTAGAGATAGTTCTTTCTCATTGAATCTAGAAAAGAAATGAATTAACTCAGTTTTATTCATATTAAATTGAATTTGATTAATATCTGCTCTAACAAAGATTTCCTTTGCAGCTTCTTCAATTACTTTCAAATTCTCTTTGATAGTTTTTGAGCTGTAGACTAGATCAATATCATTCACATAACTCAGAGATTGCACTATTCTCATATTTCTATTTTTGAATAGATATGCAGTGTATATTGCAAATAAAATGAGTGAGATTGAAGATCTCTGTGATACTTCTATTTTTATCTCAGTCTTGTCTTGTTTTATTCCATCAAAGAAGAGTTGTATAATTCTTTTAGATATAAAATAGTTAACTCATTTTATTAGAGAAAGTGGCAGTTTTAATATCTTCAATGTCTGAATTAACTTTGACTTTGAAACATGATCAAATGCTTCTTTTATATCAATAAAAACTGCAGTTGAGACCAGACTCTCATGCTTTGCTATTTGAATATTATGAATAACTGAGAGAACAGTGTTAATTGCAGAACACTGTTTTCTATCTCTCATTTATTCACTGAATAAAAGAGAATCATCTATAGAGCTTATAAAAGATAGTCAAGTAGCTATTATCTTTTCTAAAATCTTTTCTAAACAGTTCAATAGTGATATTACTCTATATGACTTAGGAATTGAAGTTTTTCTATTAGGTTTTGCAAGAATCACTTCAGTGACTTCTCTCCAGCATTCAGAATGATATTCATTTTTCAAGAGATTGAAAAAGAGCTCAAAATATTCATTCTTTAAGTAGGAATATGTATTGTGAATAATCAAGTGATTAATTGAATCAGGACCTGCAGCAGTTTTAACAGAACTTAAGAAGATAGCTGACTCTAATTCATCTTGTGTAAGATCAGGCCATTCCCAGTCATTTTCATTAATGTAGTTGAGAAGTGATATATTCTCTTTCTCTGAATCTGAATCTGAATCTGGTGAGTTCTGAAAGAGAATTCTCATGAAAGCTTGACATTTTTTCTCAAAAGAGTTTGCTGTATATGATTCATTCTGAAACTTATATTCTAAGACTGAAAGTTTTGCTACACTTCTTGTTTTAGTATAGTTAAAAGCTTTAAAAACTTTCTTCTCTTGTGCTTCTTTAAGAAATTTATTTCAGCAGTCTGTTTTAGCTCTTTTAATATCTGAAAAATATTCATTTCTGACAGCTTTGAACTCTTCATCAGATATTATATCATTCTTTCAATCTCTTCTAGCAGTAGCTAATTCTTTTCTTTTAGATGAGATATTCTCATTTCATCAAGATTTTGAATACTCAGAAGATTTTCTTTTTGAAATATTATCTCTAACACTTGTTAGAATAATAGATGTAATAAGCTTCACTCTATTCTCAAGTATTTCATTTGAGATATCTTAACCAGAATTTCAATATAGCTCATTCTGTCTTTCAGATTTTAACAGTTTTATACTTTCTTCAACTGCTTTTCAATCAGCTTTTTCAAAGTTATACTGATTAGAGAGAAGAGGATTTTCACTCATTTGTTTTTCACTCAGTTCAATATCAAATTGAATAATCTCATGACCTGATTCTGATGTCTCATTTGAATTAATAAACCAGTTTACAAGTCTTCTTTTCATTAAATTTTGTGACATGAAGATTAGATCTATAATAGACTTCTGTTTCATGCCTTTTCTAAAGAATGTTTGTTGATCAGACTTATTAACCAAATCTATTGAATACTCAAAGGTTCATTCAATCAGATTATCAGCTCTCACTGCTCTCTTGCATTCTGAATTTCATCAGAGATGATGTGTATTGAAATCTCCTGCAATTATAGAGTTTCTTGATGAAGTTATGTTCAGAAATTCTCTATCAATTGTTCAGATATTGTTATTTTTCTTCAATGACTTTTCATTATAGATATTTATAAGCTGTATAGTATTAAACTCATTTTCTTTATCTATAATATCACTCACCAGAATATCAGGGTCAGACATGATATCAAATCTTAGATTAAATTAATATCTTGATCTCTTTCTTCCATAGATCACTACTCTTGACTTTATCTCAGACTTTTGAGATAAAAAGCAGTAGTAGCTTGAATGAGAAATGACATATTTTTACTCAGTATCAAAATTCGGCTCTTGAAGCAGTATAAAATCAACTTTTTATTCAAATGCAATTTGAAGACAAGAATAAATATAATTTGAGTTTCTATTCACATTATTTTGAATAAATGTGATTTTTGAAGAGTTTTTAAACTTTTTTTGTTGTTTTTGTTGTATATTCATACTAAAAGAGAGTAGAGTAGAATCTAATCACTATCATCAGATAGTAGATTATAACTATTCTGAAAAGTAGAAATCTCAACTGCTTGCATTATATCTAGTTTATCATCAGAGTCATTTCTCAATTCTCTAATCTTAACAGAAGTTTGAGAATTCAAATTCTGTTTACATTTAGCTGGAGAATTGAAGTTTGAAGACTTAGATAGTTGAGAGTTTCTTCTTTTTGAGCTTGCAGTTGTGAGTTTACTGGCTTGACTCTTCTCTTCAGTTGTAGATTGACTTTAAGCTTCATCTTTTCTCCAGTTCTTTTGAGTTCTAGGAGTAAACATACATTCTTTTGAGCTAGATGCATGTTTTTCTTTACAATTAGAGCACTTAAGCAGAGTATGTTGACAAATTTCATCTCTTTTTGAGCATATTTCACATTTATACTCACTAGTTTTATGATCTCTGACACAGAATGCACATTTTGAGTCTCTAAAACATGAGATTACAAAGTGTTTATATCTTTGACAGTTTGAACACTGTGTTTAAGCTTTGAGGTTCATTCTTGAGTCTTTGTATTCATGAACTCTCATTTTCAAATCTGCTACTCTTACTTCAGAGATCTTTGACTGTTTAAGTGTTTTTATATATACTAGAACAGAGGCATTTCTGCTTTGTCTGAACTCAATTGAATTTAGCTATACAGGCTTCTTTCTCAGTTGAATAGAGTTGTATTCTTTCAATTCATTTTTGAGAAGTAGCATTTCTTCTTCACAGTCAAAAATTTCAACTGAAATATCATGAAGAATGAATTTGTCTCACTTTTCATCTCTTTCAGATAGAATTGTTGTGTTTAGTAAAGATTCTACTGCTGACTTTCAGAGATTCTCATTCTGAATAAGGAATTCAGCACTGAATTCAGGCATTGTAGTCAGAATGATGAAGTTTTCAAAGAATGATGACTTAATTGAAGCTATAACTGGTTTTTAAACTTTAATATCAGTCATCAACTGAGAAAAGAACTGCTGATTAATTTCATTTCTGATTCTGAAAATGAGATTTGAGTTTAGCTTGTTTCTTTGCAGAATGTCCTGGTTTGAGACTTTGAGAATAAGTCTTCTATTTCTGAAGATTTGAAAGTTTTTCTCTTTTTGCATTTTCTTTTCCACTTTTCTATGAATAGAGGCATGAGCAGTATTCTTCTCAGTTTTCTCAGGATTTTGAGCAGGTTTTGAGACAGCAGGTTTAGAGACAGCAGATTCAGCTGCTTGAGCATATGTTTTCTTCTGATTCAAAGAAGAAGAAGAAGTAGGAAAAAAGAAAGAAGAAGAGCAAGATGAAAAGTCAGTGATTATACTAGGAATTTTCAAGGTTTTTTGAACTGTGTTTGAGATTTCAAGTTTGAACTTGATCATCTTCTGTAGTTATCTAGCCTGAGCATGAAGAATTAACAGAACTTCTTCATTCATCTCACTCAGACACTGCTTTTCAAGAATCTTGCTTGCTTTTTCAAGTTCCTGTATTTCAAGAACTTGTTATTTCTCTATTTCTTCTTTCTTTCTTCTCTTCAGAATTTCAATCTCAGGAATAGCATTTGAGAAAGCATCTTTTTTCACATCAACTGAGTGTATTTTTGAACTCATTATTTTCACTCAATGAAAAGTTGATCAGACTGTTTCAATTGAGATATTTCTAAGTCTGTTTTCAATTGAAAAGTTGGTCAGACTGTTTCAAAAGAAGAATAAAAGACTTTTATGTATAAAACACCTGATTTTTTTCACACTAGTTCAGTAACTAGATTAGATTTTTGAAGAGAATCTAATAAACTAAAATTGATTTTTAAGATAAATCAATAAAATCTTTACAATCTCTTTCTTGGAATACAGTGAGAAAAAGTATGATATCAATTAATAATAAATCAGATAATATGACAGTTTTTGAGAGAAAAACTGACAAAAAATAAATCAATTTTTTGCAGAGAAATTGATTAAAACTATTCAATTTTATTCTAAATCATTCAATTCTTCTCACACAACAAGTGTGCAACTCAAATCAGTTAATAAAGAGTGTAAAAAAGAATTAAGTATTAATGAAAGCTCTTCAGTCACTGAAAAAGTAATTCTTACTTAAAAGAATATGAAATTATAACAGAAAACAACTCTGTTTTTAATTCTTTGTAAGAATATTGTGTAAAACTCAGAGAAAAACATCTTACTTTTTCAAGAGAAGTAAAAAACTATTTCTAAGATCTTTTTTTTTTTGCATTAACTGCTGCAGAAGAATGAGATAGAAACTGCTAAGATATACACTACTGTATACTCTCTATCAAGACTTTCCCTCTTCAGAGTCTTGATATTATAGAGAATATAAGTCTGTTTCTATATAATAATATAAATATTGCCAGTGAGATGTAGAGGAACTGGTTATTTATATCTCAAAATAGAAGACTTTATCAATGATTATATCAATATAGAGTTAATTCTCAAATTCAATAGAAATCTAGTGTTGCTATTCTCAATCCCTTGCAGAATCTATTGAATATTAAGATATTAAAACTAGATTTAATATATCTCACTGTGCAGGGATCAAAGGCTCAGTCAGATCTTGAAGTATACTGATTTTATAGTTGTTGTATCTGCTGATTATGTATCAAGTACAGTTGCTGAGGTATCTTTTTGTACTTTTCTGTTGAGGATGGGCCAGATTAAGAGAGATGGTATGAGAGTGAGACTTGGTATTGATGTCTAGATACACTGAAGACAGACTACAGAGGTTGCACTTCAGAAGTGGCTGTTGATTATGTGCTTGATATTATCACCAAGGTATCTTTTTGTATTTTTCTGCTGGGGATGGGCCAGATTGGGAAGGGCGGTACAAGGGTGAGACTTGGCGTTGGTGTTTTGAAACATCAAAGATGGACAGGGTTTTCGCGGAGGTCGCTTCTCAGATATCTCCACAACTACAGATCAGGGATCTTCCAAAATCGAGAAGATTGGTGCATATGGCTAGGTCTCTTCACCTTACAATTTGTATAGCAATTTGGCCCGGGGTTGTGGTGTGATAGGGGAGAATGGGGGATAATCCCATGCAGGAGTTCTGAATGACGTCTGGTTCATGTTTGACTGGATAACTTCACCACCACACGGGGTATGCGGTCAGCGATGGGGTCAAAATGCTTGTATGATTGAGGGCTTTTCAATGAATCTATCAGCGGGTTCTTATTTGAAAAATCGAGTGAGTTTGTGATAGAGCAGTTGAGATTATATCAATCATCTTATAAGTAATTACATAACTTATAAAGATAATTCTTTACAGTCTGAATTATTCATTCTAATGCATCATCAGTCTCAGAGTGATAAATAGTTAACAGATGATGTATAATCTTAAGAACTTGACAGATTCTTGTTCAGAGAGTACTCATGAATTAATGATCTTAATTTAATACTATGAATCTCAGCAATTCATATATCTGATAGAACAGACTTTATAGAAAAGCTTCAGTGACTTGTTTAATATTCATCTTATTACAAGATTTCAATATTACATCTTTACTTAATTAATTTATAATGATTAGAATGTTTTTACAATTCTTACTTTTAGATAGATTAATAGTGAAGTCAATTACTACATCTTATCAGATTCTATTAGAAATATTAAGTGATTTCAATAGATCTTTTCTACAGTTCTTTCATGAGATAACAGAAGAATAGTGATTACAGTTTCAGATAAAGTATCTGATACTGTTTAATATCTCAGGTCAGTAAAACTCTCAGAAGATTATTCTATACAGTTATTCACAGTCTGAATAACTGATTATATGCAAATCATACATCTGTTGTATTATCTGAGTATGTAAGAATTCAGAGTGAGAGACTCAGCATCATTCATGAAATTATAGAGTGTTATTATCATCAATTGAATATTCTGAGATATCAGTTCTTATACATAGTTCTGAAGAAAATCAGAGTGCTTCTTAATATACTGCTTCAGTCAGTGCTTGAAGAAG
This sequence comes from Blastomyces dermatitidis ER-3, assembly GCF_000003525.1. NCBI lineage: Eukaryota > Fungi > Ascomycota > Eurotiomycetes > Onygenales > Ajellomycetaceae > Blastomyces > Blastomyces dermatitidis. Next base: position 7,639,605 of record NW_025544774.1, read on the forward strand.
TTCATTAGTTTGAACTGTTATATGTTATAATTCATTCAGTGTAGATTTGAGAGAAGTTGAGATATCAGTGTCAGTGATAGTTTGAAGAGAAGATGTTCTAATCAGAGAAATGTGTATAGTATCATGAGTTGTTTTATCTTGATTAACTAATATCTTCAGATCTAGAAGCTGGTGTTCTTGATTCATTTAACAGGTGTCTGTTACATTAGAAGGCATATCTTGCTCTTGTCATAAGAGAGTATCTGTCATTGAATTCTGACTGCTGAAATGATAGTGTATTGTAAAATGAAAGCAGCTTAAAAACTCAGATTATTGTATCTATTATTCAGTAAGTTTACAGATAGTTATAAAGTATTTAAGATTCTTATAATCTATAACTATCTCAAATTTAGAGACACTTCAGAGTTCAGAGTCTCATTCTTCTAGACAGTATATAATTGTAAGAAGTTTCTTATCATAGATCTCATAGTTGTATTCAGCAGAACTCAATTTCTTAGATATAAAGATACATAATTATAAGACATCTTTATCATTATATTATAATATAGCTCTCTCTATAACATAGTCAGAGAAGTCAGCTTCAATAACTGTTTCACAGTCAGAGTTAAATATCATTAGCAGAGAGATATTAATGAATATCTTCTTCATCTGTATAAATGCAGCTTCAGTGTTCACTGATCACTGAAATACTGAGTTCTTCTTGATAAGTTCTGTAAGTAATCTCATAATATCTGAGAAGTTTCATATAAATCACTGATAGAAGTTAGTAAATCTGATAAAGCTTTGTACATCTTTCACAGTATGTAAAGCTTCTTATTCAAGAATGATGAAGACTTTCTCAGAATTCATTTAAATTCTCTTATCAGCTTCTATGATAAAACCTAGATATTTGATACTCTTGACTTCAAAGTCATACTTGTTAATATCTATTGATAGTTCTGCTTCTTATAATTGTTGTAATACTCTTTGTATGTGTTCTTGATATTCTTTTCTGAACTCATCAGTGAAGATGAGAATGTTATTAAGATATATTGTGATTCGGAAGAACGTACAACTGTCGGATAATAACGCGGCCGCTTTCAAACTACTAGCGTACGCGTACAAATGTAAAGGGGCCATAGCGGCTGCTAATTAAATTAGTGTATAATATTACAATATATAAGAAGCCGGTGTACACCTGTAATTATACACTGGCTTAAGCAATCTTTGAATCACATCTGATAGCATGTCTAAAAACCAGTGAGAAGTGCAGACTTCTTCAGAGTGTGATAATTCTGTCTATGAAGTGATTCATAGTTATCATGTCAGTGTGGTTCTAGAACATCTCAAAAGATAGTGTATGAAAAACAGTGAGTGAAAGAGCATCTGATTGATGCTGCTTTGCTTGTTGAGGGAAAACTTCACACTCAGACAAATACCATGTATGCGAATGAATGAGATGTGAGAAAAGGAATGAAAGTGATGAATCAGATTCAAAGAAGTTCACTCCCTACTTAAAAGAAGAATAAAAGAAGAGGTGGCTATCACTGAAGTTGTACAATGATAACAGTAATATAGTGATATAATGATATAATGATATAATAATACAGTGATATAGTGATATAACAATACAGTGATATAATGATAGACATTGTACAATCAATGAGAAATCACTGAAATGAATACCTTCTCTAGTTAATATAAACAACACTCTTCTCTGCTATCTGAACTGAAAGATATACAGAATCTCTCAGAGAGTTTACTCAAAACAGTAAGAAAAGCAGCTGAAACTGCTGAACTGAAATCAAAGCTCTGTATATGTACAAGAATTCTAAATAAGATCAAGGTCTTGTATATGCAGTGACAGGCTGAGACAGAAGTTAAACAATAATTAACATTCACTGCAGATCAAGCATTCACTATAAAGAGCTTCACTGATGCAATTGTCATCATCAATAAGAATAGAGAAAACCAGATCTTAGATCTGCAGTGAGAGATCAAATGTTTACACAGATAGATAACTATACTGAATCTGAAGATCTTATCATGATTGTTCACAATCTCTTCAGAAGTATATATATTATCAGAGACTGCTGCACAGAATGAGAATTTAAGCATGAAATATATTAAGCTGAGAGATCTGTCAGAGTTATTAAGCTTCAATGATAACTGAAAAAATGATACTGCAATCAGCTGACTAAGTCAGATGTAATCATATTATTGAATTGAACATGAACTCACAGACAGACAGTTAATAAAATTTTAATAAGTCTTAAGATCTGCTGCATTTCTACATAAAAAAGTGAAGTCATTATAAATGACTGATGAAAAGATGAATCTCACAGACTCAGAGTGATATTTATTCTCACAAATATGAAATGAGTTTTTCAAATGAATCTTACACAACTTTGAGAAAGTGAATATATAAGATAAGTGTTATAAATGCTTCACTGAGTATAGACAAGTGAGTAATCTTATATTATACTTTATACACTTCAGCTTACACTATCTCACATTGAATGAAGAGCTTTTAATATCATTCTGTTTACAGATCTTCATTCATGATCTTATACCTGAGTTGAGAGTGGAATGAAAATGCTTAACCTCACAGCCAGGCACAGTGAAGAAAGTATATAACATTCTCATTGTATGAGAACAAGTGAGTCAATTATGACAGAAAATACTGCAATTAAGTATATCTCAGTGAAGAATGAGTAATCAGACTTCTACAATACAAGTCACATATCTGAATGTAATAAATCTAGATCTGAATGTCATTGCTAAAGCACTGAATTCTCTGAAAAAGAAATTCTCTGAGTGAAAACCTTGATATTATGAGCATTGAGCTTGTTTCAACTGCAGATGTCAAAATCATAATGCAAAAGATTGCACTCAGTATATACAGTCAAAAAACTAGCAGGATCAGTGAGCTTAGAGGCACTCACTGATATTCTATGAAAAGTCTTCAAAGTGAAAGAGATGCCTGTGTTAGATAACTCTCTGAATTCTGTGAATACAAAGAAGAAGCAGGCTTCTGAATGAGATGCAGATGAGAATAATGAAATGAATACTCATCTCAATATTTTAAGACCTGAAATGTTAATGTATAGAGAGCACTTAAATAAGAATTGAGAGATGACTGCAAAAGTGTTAGTGAACACAGAAGCTTCTATACAATATATTGATAATTATATGATCTGAAGATTGAAAGAGGTCTGCTGAGTGAAGAATTCTCAATGCATAAGATTATCTGATAACTGATATTTGATATTATCTGCAAGAGTAAGAGTTCTCTTGCACTTCAAAGAATAATCTTGCTATATTTGAGTGTGAGAGCTGCAGAATATGAAATATAATCTTATTCTCAGACTTGATTGATTTCAAAGGTTCAACCTGCAGATTCAATGATGTACATATTATATATAGTTAACTGATAGAAAGAAAATGATTCATATGATTCTATCAACTGATATGAGAAGAACATTCCATGTCTCTGATATAGAAGGATTAAATCTGCTTATACATTAACAAGTAAAGAGAACAATTCACAAGATCTCATCTGAAAGCATTCTGTATGTCATACAGAACTCAGAAGTGAAGAAAACCAAGATAAAAAATATACAGAAGAACAAGTATATGAAGAAGCTTCTGAAGAAGTATAGAAAGATCTTCTGAACAGATCTTTCATCAGAATTGCCACTGAAACAAGGATTTATACATGAGATTGATATGAGAAATGCAAAACCAGTCAATCAGAATGCATACTCTCTGTTATAAACACATCTTGAAGAACAGAAGTGTCAGATCACAGACCTTCTAGAATGTGATCTCATACAATTCTCATCAAGTACATAGGGCTTTCCAGTTCTATTCATGAAAAAGGCAGATGAGGAGTGACAGATGTGTATTAATTATCAAGCCCTCAATAAGCTTATGATCAAGAATGAATATTCACTGTCACAGATTCAATAACAGTTGAATACAGTTGAAAACATCTGATATCTATTAAAGATTGATCTTCTCTCAGAATACTGACAGATTCACATAGATGAACTGTCAGTCCTGTGAACCATGTTTAATATATAATGAGAAAAGTTTGAATTTCTAGCAATGTCATTCAGTCTGACAAATGTGCCTGTCATCTTTTAAATAATGATGAATACAATTCTTTATAAACAGAATGAAATCTCATATCTTATATATCTCAATAACATTCTAGTCTTTTCAAACTTATATAATGAATATCTGAAGCATCTTGATGAAGTACTTATAACTCTGACAGAGTATAAGCTCTATATCAAATCAATCAAGTGTGTGTTTGAAATAAAAGAGTTGAAGTTCATGAGATATATAGTGAGTAGTGACTGTATACACCTCATTCTGAAGAAATTGAATATTATAGTGAATTGACTATGGCTGAGAAATATATATCATGTACAACAGTTTCTTGAGTTAGTCTCATACTACTGCAGATTCATCAAGGATTTTACATGAATATCTGCATCACTCTCAGATCTCTTAAGAGAAATAAATGCAAATCTGTGAAAGAAGAAGTTTTATTCAATCATCTGAAATACTGCATGCAAAGAGGCTTTTCTCACACTGAGAGAATGTATAATAACATTCTCAGTGCTTATTCAATCAGATTGTGATAAACCTTTCTACATCAAGATGAATACATTTGAATGAGCTATCAGAGACACTCTTCTACAGATGAGTAAGAATAGCAAGCTGCACTCAGTGATGTATAATGATAGAAAACTATCAGATACTGAGCTCAATTACTCAGTATATGAAAAGGAATTACTAGTGATCAAGCACATGCTGATGTTATAAGATAGATATATTGACAATGAGTATATAATAACAGTGATTATGAATCATGAAAGTCTTGTCTATCTATAATTAATAATAAAACCTTTCAAATGCTTAGCATGTTGAATCTCAGAGTTTCAAGTGTATGATCTTTATATCAAATACTGAAAGAGATCAGACACTGTGATATCTGATATAATCAGTTATAGACCTGATTTTATAAGTGAGAGTTCTGCAAACCAGGTATAAGAAATGTTTGAGTTAAATGCACTGAGAAGATGCAAGAAATCAGAATAAGTGAACATTATAATCTCTCACTTAAAGAATGATAAGATGTTGAATAACAAGTGTCTTGTGAAAGTAGTAGAAGAGATGCTTCTGAACTTCAAGCTGAGAAAATTGAAAAACAATGTTGTACTTTACTGCAATCTAGAATACATAGAAGCTCTCTATCTAAAATCTTTATTTAGACATGACTTGATGACTCACATGCACAAGAAATTCAGTCACTTAGAAAGCCCTGAACTCATGAGTGTACTTGAACTAAGAGTGTACTGGTCAAGCATGACTGAGGACATTCAGACATACACTCACAAGTGTCTGAATTATCAGGTTGCGAAAGAATCTAAGAAAGGATTAGAATATGAGAAAGTGCAATACTAGATGAAGTGTACAATATAACTGTTTGAATAATAAAGAATGAATCTCATAGACATATTACCATGAATGTCAAATGAAAATCAATGAATAATCACTGCTATTGATTATACTACTGGCTGGTCAGTCACAAAAGCAGTTTCAGAGACAATAGAGAAGATGATAATGAAGTTTCTATATAATGAGATCTATATCAACTATGAAATACTGCATGAGATTCTAACTGATAATGATGTGAATCTCATAGAAGAAGTGATGAGGCATTTTATGAGTCAGTTACAGACAAGATATTGTAGAACAACATCATATCATCTGCAGATGAATGAGAAGATGAAACACTTGAATGAAATCTTGAATAACATGCTGATGAAATATCTAGTGAACAAGCCTACAAGACTATGAGATGAATATCTCAGACAGATGCTATTGACCATGCGGATTTGACAGCATGCAGTCTTCAAGTATTCATCATTCTACCTGTTGTATGGATTGCATCCGCGCATCTCGGAGAATGCTTTGGAAAAGGTGAGAAAGAGAGCAGTTGCGGATGCAGCAGAAACAGCAGTTGTGAATACAGTAGAAACAGCAGTTACAGATGCAGCAGTAGCAGTTGTGAATACAATAGTTGTGAATGTGGAACCAAGATTAAAAGAGATCAGCCATACACATACAAAAGCTAATGAGTTACTTCTGAACCAAGCAATTCAATCAAAAAGAATACAAGACTCACTTGTTAAGAAATTGAGTCTCAAGATAAGAATATGAGTTCTCATACATAACAAGAGTTCTGAGAAGTTTCAATCTAGGTAATTTGAGTCATATAAAATACTCAAATCACATTCTCTGGAAATGTATGTATTGAAAGAATCAGAGAGACAGATCTTATACAACTTAATCAATAATTCATGACTTATGAAAGCAAAGATGTAAGATCTGAGTGAATTATAGTTATTCACAGCACTATTATCAGTGTTGAAAAAGAAGAGACTTACAATTGAAAAGTCTCACAAGATAAGAGAAATCATAGATGCTTATGAATCAGATAATCTCACTTATTTCAATCTTTTCACAATTATAAGAAAAGAATGAGAAGAAATAAAGAAATCAGATGAATATCATACTTTAATAAGTAATAAGACTGTAGCTGATCATATAATAACACATTACAGATAGTGAATATAATATGATAAAGAGCAGTCTCAAAGCAGCAGACTTGTATATGAATCAGATTATAGAAGAAAAAGAAATTCAGAGTTAAATTCAACTGTTTACATCAGTTCAATTGCAGAGATCACAGAGAATGAACTATCTGAAACATTCATAAACATGTGAGATCAAGTCATCTCAACTTCTGAAAACACTCAGAGATTGAGTGAGATTAGTTTTGATAAGCTGTTCACTGTAGTGATCTGAGCAGGCAAAGAGAGACAGTATAATATGTGAGACAGAATCACAAAGATGAAAGCTGTCAAACCTAGTCACTGAATGCTGTATTATATAGAGATTGTGTAAGAGTAGTGACTAGCAGATAAAGGAAAAGTGTAAGAAAAGAGATAATGAATTGATCATCAACTGTAAGAATCAGCTGCAAAAGACAAATATTATCATATACACTTCATTCATTTTCATACATCACACATTTAATCTATTTTCAACATCACATCACCTGAAAAACATCAAAAACAAAAGAAATCTCAAAACTTGAGATTTGCAAGAGATTCAAGAGCTGTAAGCTGCTCTTATAACAACACTGTGCATGTCTCTGATTCCTCTATCACTCTGTGTATGACATTAATGTCATTTATTGCAAGATTGGCTGGAATGTCAATATAGAAATGTGTGGTTCGGAAGAACGTATGACCGTCGGATAATAACGCGGCCGCTTCCGAACTACTAGCGTACGCGTATGAGTGTAAAGGGGTCATAGTGTACCCTAATTAATTTAGTGTACAAGATTACAATATAAGAAGTCAGTGTATGTCTGTAATTGTACACTGACTTAAGCAACCTTTGAATCACATCTGATAGCATGTCTAAAAATCAGTGAGAAGTGCAGGCTTCTTCAGAGTGTGATAATTCTGTCTACAAAGTGATTCATAGTTATCATATCAGTGTGGTTCTAGAACATCTCAAAAGATAGCATATGAAGAGTGATGAGTGAAAAAGCATCTGATTGATACTGCTTCACTTGTTGAGGGAAAACTTCACACTCAAGCAAATGCCATGTATACAAATAAATGAGATGTGAGAAAAGAAATGAGAGCAGTGAACCAGATTTAAAGAAGACTGCTCTTCACTCAAAGAGATAAAAGAGAGAAGTGATTACCACCAGAGTTATACAATGATAACAGAATAATATAGTAATATAACAATATAGTGATATAATGATATAGTGATATAGTGATATAATGATACAGTGATAATAATAGATATCATACAATCAATGAGAAATCACTGAAATGAATATCTTTTCTAGTTGATATGAACAACACTCTTCTCTGCTATCTGAACTGAAAGATATGCAGAACCTCTCAGAGAGTTTACTTGAAGCAGTAAGAAAAGCAGCTAAAACTGCTGAACTGAAATCAAAGCTCTGTACATGTACAAGAATTCTAAATGAGATTGAGGTCTTGCATACACAGTGACAGGCTGAGACAAAAGCTAAACAATAATTGATATTTGCTGTGAATTAAGCATTCACTATGAAGAGCTTCATTAACACAATCATCATCATCAATAAGAATAGAGAAAATCAGATCTTAGGCCTGCAGTGAGAGATTAAATGTTTATGCAGACAGGTAACTACACTGAACCTAAAGATCTCATCATGATCATTCATGATCTCTTCAGAAGTATACACATTATCAGAGATCACTGTGCAGAATGAGAATCTGAGCATGAAATACATCAAGCTGAGAGATCTGCTGAAGCTATCAAGCTTCAATGACAACTGAAAAAATAATGCTGCAATCAGCTGACTAAGTCAGATATGATTATATTATCAGATTGAATGTGAACTCACAGACAGACAGTTAATGAAATTTCAACAAGTCTTAAGATCTGCTGTGTTTCTACATGAAAAAGCAAAGTCATTATAAATAGCTGATAAAAAGATGAATCTCACAGACTCAGAGCAATATTCATTTCTATGAATATGAAATGAGTTTTTCAAATGAATCTTGCATAACTTTGAGAAAGTGAATATGCAAGATAAGTGTTATGAACACTTCACTGAGTGTAGACAAGTGAGTAATCTTACATTGTACTTCACACACTTCAGCTTACACTATCTTATGTTGAATGAAGAGCTTTCAACATCTTTCTGTTTACAGATCTTCATTCATGATCTTACACCTGAGTTGAGAGTGGAATGAAAATGCTTAACCTCATAATCAGACATGGTGAAAGAAGCATACAATATTCTCATTATACAGAAACAAGTGAGTCAATTACAACAGAAAATACTGCAATTGAGTATGTCTCAGTGAAGAACAGATAATCAGACTTCTACAACATAAGTCACACACTCAGATGCAATGAATCTAGATCTGAATGCTATTACTAAAGCACTGAATTCTCTGAAAAAGAGATTTTCTGAGTGAAAACCTTGGTATTGCAAGCATTGAGCTTGTTTCAACTGTGAATGTCAAAATCATGATGTAAAAGATTGCAATCAGTGTGCGCAGTTAAAAAACTAGCAGGATCAGTGAGCTCAAAGGCACTTGCTGATATTCTATGAAAAGTCTTCAAAGTGAAAGAGATATTCATGTTAGATGATTCTCTGAATTCTGTGAATGTAAAGAAGAAGCAGGCTTCTGAATGAGATACAGATAAGAATGATGAAGTGAACACTCATCTCAATGTCTTGAAGTCTGAAATGTTAATGTATAAGAAGCACTTGAGTAAGAATCAAGAGATGGCTGCAAAAGTGTTAGCAGACACAGAAGCTTCAATGTAATATATTAATGATCATATGATCTGAAGATTGAAAGAGGTTCACTGAGTGAAGAATCCCTGACATATAAGATTATCTGATAACTGATATTTGATATCACCTGCAAAAGTAAGAGTTCTCTTGCACTTCAGAGAATGATCTTGCTATATTTGAGCGCGAGAGCTGCAGAACATGGAATATGACCTTATTCTTGAACTTGATTGATTTCAAAGGTTCAACCCGCAGATTCAATGACATACATGTCATATGCAGTTAATCAATAGAAAGAAAATGATTCATACAATTCTATCAACTGATATGAGAAGGACATTTCACACCTCTGATATAGAAGGGTTAAATCTGCTTACACATCAATGAGTAAAGAGAATGATTTACAAGATCTCATTCAAAAGCATCCTGTATGTTATACAGAACCTGAAAGTGGAGAAAACCAAGATAAAGAATATGTGAGAGGATAAGTGTATAAAGAAGCTTCTGAAGAAGCATGAAAAGATCTTCTGAACAGATCTTTCACTGAAATTGTCACTGGAACAAGAATTTATACATGAGATTGACACAGAGAATGCAAAACCAGTCAATCAGAATGCATACTCTCTGTCACAAACACATCTCAAAGAACAGAAGTGTCAGATCACAGACCTTCTAGAATATGATCTCATACAATTCTCATCAAGTGTGTGAGGCTTTCCAGTTCTATTTGTGAAAAAGGCAGATGAAGAGTGACAGATGTGTATCAATTATCAAGCACTTAACAAGCTTATGATCAAGAATGAATATTCACTGTTATGAATTCAACAGCAGTTAAATACAGTCAGAAATGCCTGATATCTATCAAAGATTAATCTTCTCTCAGAATACTGGCAGATCTGTGTAGACAAACTGTCAGTTTCACAAACTACATTTAATATACAATGAGAAAAGTTCAAATTTCTAGTAATATCATTCAGTCTGACAAATGTGCTCATCATCTTTTAAATGATGATGAATACAATTCTTCATAAACAGAATGAAATCTCATGTCTTATATATCTCAATAATATTCTAGTCTTTTCAAACTCATATAATAAACATCTGAAGTATCTTGATGAAGTGCTTATAACTTTGACAGAGTATAAGCTCTATATCAAATCAATCAAGTGTGTGTTTGAAATGAAACAGTTGAAGTTTATGAGATATGTAGTGAGTGATGACTGTATACATCTCATCTCAGAGAAATTGAATGTCATAGTGAATTGACTACAGCTGAGAAACATATATCATATATAACAGTTTCTTGAGTTGATCTCATATTACTGCAGATTTATCAAGAATTTCACATAAATATCTGCATCACTCTCAGATCTCTTAAGAGAAATGAATGCAAATCTGTGAAAGAAGAAGTTTTGTTCAATCATCTGAAATGCTGCGTGTAAAGAGGCTTTTCTCACACTGAGAAAATGTGTAACAACATTCTCAGTGCTTATTCAATCAGATCATGATAAATCTTTCTACATTAAGACAGATGCATCTGAATAAGCTATCAGAGATGCTCTTCTACAGATGAGTAAGAATAGCAAGCTGCATCTGATAATGTATAATGATAGAAAACTATCAGACACTGAGCTCAATTACTCAGTGTATGAAAAGAAATTACTAGTGATCAAGCATACACTGACATTGTGAAATAGATATATTAACAATGAGTATATAATAATAGTGATCACAGATCATGAAAGCCTTATCTATCTATAATTAATGATAAAACCTTTCAAATACTTAGTACATTGAATCTCAGAGTTTCAAGTGTATAATCTTCATATCAAATACTGAAAGAGATCAGATGCAGTGATGCCTGATACAATCAGTCACAGACCTGATTTCATGAATGAGAATTCTGTGAACCAGGCACAAGAAATGTTCACATTAAATACACTGAGAAGATGCAAGGAATCAGAATAAGTGAATATTATAATCTCTTACTTAAAGAATGACAAGATGTCAGATAATAAGCATCTCATAAGAGTAGTAGAAGAGATGCTTCTGAACTTCAAGCTGAGAAAATTAAGAAAGAAAAATGATGTTGTGCTTTATTATAATCTAGAATACACAGAAGCTCTCTATCTAGAACCTTCATTTCAATATGACTTGATGACTCACATACACAAAGAATTCAGTCACTTAGAAAGCTCTGAACTCATGAGTGTACTTAAATCAAGAGTGTACTGATCAAGCATGACTGAGAACATCCAGGTGTATGCTCACAAGTGCCCGAATTGCCAGGTTGTGAAAGAATCTAAGAAAGAGTTAGAATGCAAGAAAGCACAATATCAGATGAAGAGTATGATACAATCATTTAAACAATGAGAGATGAATCTCATAGACATATTATCATGAATATCAAATGAAAATTAATGAATAATCACTGCTATTGATTACACTACTGACTGGTCAGTTGTGAAAGCAGTTTCAGAGATAACAGAGAAGATGATAATGAAGTTTCTATATAATAAGATCTATGTCAACTATGAAATGCTGTATGAGATTCTAACTGATAATAATGTAAATCTTGTAGAAGAAGCAGTGAGGCATTTCATGAACCAGTTACAGACAAGATATCATAGAATAATATCATATCACCTGCAGATGAATGAGAAGATGAAATACTTGAATGAAATCTTGAACAATATGCTGATGAAATATCTAGTGAGCAAGCCTATGAGATTATGAGATGAATATCTCAGTCAGATGCTATTAGTCACACAGATTCAACAGCATGCAGTCTTCAAGTGTTCATCATTCTACCTGTTGTATGAATTGCATCCGCGCATCCCGGAGAATGCTTCAGAAAAGGTGAGGAAGAGAACAGCAGTTACAAACACAGCAGAAACAGCAGTTGTGAACACAACAGTTGCAGACGCGGAACCAAGATTGAAAGAAATCAGCCACACACACACAAAAGCTAATAAGTTACTCCTGAACTGAGCAATTCAATTGAAAAGAATACAAGACTCACTTATTAAGAAATCAAGTCTTAAGATGAGAATGTGAGTTCTCATATACAATGAGAGTTCTGAGAAGTTTCAATCTAGATGATTTGAGCTATATAAAATACTCAAATCACATTCTCTGAGAATGTACACATTGAAAGAATCAGAGAAACAGATCTTATACAACTTAATTAACAGTTCATGACTTATGAAAGCAAAGATGTAAGACCTGAGTGAATTATAATTATTCACAGCACTATCATCAGCATTGAAAAAGAAGAGACTTATAATTAAAAAGTCTCACAAAGTAAGAGAAATCATAGATACTTACAAATCAGATGATCTCACTTATTCTGATCTTTTCACAATTATAAGAAAAGAATGAGAAGAAATGAAGAAATCAGATGAATATCACACTTTAATAAGTGATAAGACTGTAGTCAGTTGTATGATAACACACTGCAGATAGCAGATGCAACACAGCAAAGAGCAGTCTCAAAGTGACAGACTTACACATGAATCAGATCACAGAAGAAAAAGAAATTCAGAGTTAAATTCAACTGTTTACATCAGTTTAATCACAGAGATCACAGAGAATAAACTATCTGAAACATTCACAGACACATGAGATCAAGTTATCTCAATTTCTGAGAACACTCAGAGATTGAGTGAGATTAGTTTCAATGAGCTGTTCACTGTAGTGATCTGAGCAGGTGAAGAGAGACAGTATAATGTGTAAGACAGAATCATAAAGATGAAAGCTGCTGAACCTAGTCACTGAATACTGTATTATATAGAGGTCATATAAGAGTAGTGACTAGCAGACAAAGAAAAAGCATAAGAAAAGAAAAGGAATAATGAATTGATCATCAACTGTAAGAGTCAGTCATAAAAAGACAAATGTTATTATACATACTTCATTCATTTTCATACATCACATGTTAATCTATTTTCAATGCCATGTCACCTGAAAAATGTCAAAAATAAAGGAAATCTCAAAACTTGAGATCTGCAAGAGATTCAAGAGCTGTAAGTCACTCTTATAACAACACTGCACACATCTCTGATTTCTCTATCACTCTGTGTATGACATTAATGTCATTTATTGCAAGATTGGCTGGAATGCCAATATAGAAATGCGTACGTGTATGTATAGAAAAATTAGAGAAGAGTGCAGAACCTGCAGAACCAGAAGTCAAGAAAGAGAGAGTGAAGACAGAAGAAATGAAAGAGAGAGATACAGAACTGAATGAATGACAGAAGCCATTCAGAGCTAAACACTTATAACTCAGTGTGTGCACAGCCTTCTCTGCAGAGAAGGAAGAGAAAGCAACAGAAGAAGCTTGAAGATGAGAGAAGATAGTCTCAGCAGTATTATCATCTTCAATCAGAATGATCTCTGACACTGAAGCAACTAAGAATCATTATTAGCATATGAAAATCATAAAATCAGAGATGAGAACAGTTACTGAATGAACACTCACTGATCTTAGAGTTGTACATGTAATTACAACATGCACAAGGCTTCTCAGAAAGAGAGAGAGGGACACAGAGAAATGCAGAAAGCAGAACACAGTATGTGAACAGCTCATTCTCATAACAACATCTCAGACAAGGTGTACAAGCCTCACATCTGTGAGTGTAAAAGAGTACAACATCTGCATTCCTGTTTCTGAAAACATGAATATCTTTTACCTGCACTATGAAGTCAGACAACAGACATCAGAGAATAGGCTGATACAGATCTATTATTCTGAAGAAATTTGTCAGAGTAAATATCTCTGCAATGTTGAACTTTACAGTTGTAAAAAGCTTCTTGATATCTGTGAATATCATGACTTTATACACAGCAAAACTCATAATGATTTTTCCTAAGAACAGAAAAATCAGCATCAGAAAGAAAAGATGAAAAAGAAAAAGACTTATAATCTTAACACTGTTAAGAAGAGAGATAATTCTCTGATATAAATGAACAATTGTCTCATCACAAATATTTAAAATAAATATAATAATCAGTGTCTGCAACTGAGCTTCAAATAGTCATATCATATACTATCTTCATATAATAAATTGTTCTGAGAGTCAGCAAGAAGAGCGGGAGTGTACATACTGAGAGACATGATTCATTAAGCCTATGCAATATCTCCTTGAAACAGGGAGAGCTAGTAACAAAAGCAGAGGCAGCAAAATCAGGTGTCATGGGAACAGGGGTAGCGGGAGCGGGAGAACCAGACACAGGAGCAAGTGTAGAAGATTGAGAAGTAGCAGAGGAAGAGACAGAGAGAAGAGCAGCAGAGAAAGAAGCAGCAGAAGAGGTAAGAAGAGATGCAGAAGACCTGGTCACACATGACACAGACAATTCCTTCATTATCACATTCTTCAAGTTCTCAATTAAGAATGCAACATCAGGTTCACTATCATTGACAGACACAGATCTGTCAATATGTGAAGATTCTATGTGAATAAAAACAAACATATCAGCATCTGTGTCTATGCAAAATCATGCCAGAAAACATGATCAGAAACCCGCTGAGAAGGAAACAGTCAGAGGCATATAAGAAAATGAAGAAGATGTATTATCATTCATGATAATACATTGTTCTGGCAATCATTAGAAGATAAACAAGTCCTGATCACATTCACAACATGTTACACTTACTGCTAATGAACTGCTCAGTATGAGCACTATGATAACACTTGTTATGAGAATGAGAGATCATTGCCAGGAATGTGTATAATGTGATAGATGAACAGATAGAAAGAGTTGAATAGAAGAAGAGATAGAAATCTTGAATGATTGTGATGTTCAATGATGATGAAATGAAGAAGATAATTGAAGAATGAGAAAAGTTAGTGAATGAGTGATGTAATATAGTGAAAGTTTCTTTGTAAGAGTGTATACAGAATGCTAGTCAAATCAGGAATAGGTCCCATAATTGCAAAACACTAGTGGCAAGCTAATTCACATGAAGCTAGAGTGTATAACATGATCATGTGAGCATGACTGAATCTGATGAGAGAGAATGTGGTTTGAAAGAACATACAACTGTTGAATAATAATGCAGCTGCTTCCGAACTACTAGCGTATGCATACAAGTGTAAAGAGGCCATAGTGTATGCTAATTAATTTAGTGTATGAGATTACAATATAAGAAGCCGGCGTACGCCTGTAATCGTACGCTGGCTTAAGCAACCTTTGAATCACAAATGCATATGTATATATGTAGAGAAATTGAAGAAGAGCGCAGGACCTGCAGAACCAGAAGCCAGAGCAGAGAGAATGAAAGCAGAAGAAATGAAAGAGAAAGGCACAGAACTGAATGAATGATGAGAGTCACTTGAGATTAAACACTTATGACCTGGTGTGTGCATGACCTTCCCTGCAGAGAAGGAAGAAGAAGTGACAGAAGAAGCTTAAGAGTGAGAGAGAGTAGTCTCAGCAGTGTTATCATCTTCAATTAAAATGATCTCTGATGCTGAAGTAACTAAGAACTATTATTAATATATAAAACTGCAAAAACAGAGATAACAATTACTGAATAAATACTCACTGATCTTAGAATTGTATATATAATTACAACACACATGAGACTTCTCAGAAAGAGAGAGAGAGACACAGAGAAATGTAGAAAGTAAAATACAGTGTGTGAACAGCTCATTCTCATGATAACATCTCAGACAAGACATACAAGTCTTATATCTGTGAGTATAAAAGAGTACAATATTCATGTTTCTGTTTCTGAAAACACAGATATCTTTCACCTGCATTACAAAGTCAGATGACAGATATTAGAGAATAGACTGATACAGATCTATTATTCTGAAGAAATTTATCAGAGTAGATATTTCTGCAATATTAAACTTTACAGTTGTGAAAAGCTTCTTGATATCTGTAGATACTATGACTTTATACACAGTAAAACTCATAACAATTTTCTTTAAAAATAGAAAAGTCAGTGTCAGAAAGAAAAGATGAAAAAGAAAAAGACTTACAATCTTGACACTGTTAAGAGAGAAGATGATTCTCTGATATGAATGAATAATTGTCTCATTACAAATATTTAAAATAAATGTAATAATCAGTGTTTATAACTGAGCTTTAGATAGTTATGTTATATACAGTCTTCATACAATAAATTGTTCTGAGAGTCAGTAAGAAGAGTGAAAGTGTATATACTGAGAGATGTAGTTTATTAAGTCTATACAACATCTTCTTGAAACAGGAAGAGCTAATAACAAACACAGAGACAGTAAAATCAGAAGTAGCAGAAGTGAGAGTCACAGGAACAGGAGTAGCGGGAGAGGAACCAGACACAGAGGCAGATGTAGAAGATTGAGAGAAAGCAGCAGAGAAAGAAACAGAGAGAGTAGAAGAGAACATGAAAGATCTGACTATATATAATATAAGTAATTTCTTCATTATCACATTCTTCAAGTTCTTGATCAATGATTCAACATTGAGTTCACTATCATTAACAGATGTGAATCTGTCAATGTATGAAGATTCTATATGAATAAAAACAAACATATCAGTATCTGTGTTCATATAAAATCATGTTAGAAAACATGATTAGAAACTCACTGAGAAGAGAAACAGTCAAGAGTGTATAAGAAGGTGAAGAGAGTGTATAAGAAAGTGAAGAAGATGTATCATCATTCATGATAATATGTTATTCTGATAATTGTTAGAAGATAAACAAGTTCTGATCACATTTCATAATGTGTTACACTTACTGCTAATAAACTGCTCAGTATGAGCACTATAATGATACTTGTTGTGGAAATGAAGAGCCATTGCCAGGAATGTGTATAATGTAATAGATGAACAGATAGAAAGAGTTAAATAGAAGAAGAGATAGAAATCTTGAATGATGATGATATTCAATAATGATGAAATGAAGAAGATGATTAAAGAATGAGAAAAGTTAGTGAATGAGTAGTATAATATAGTGAAAGTTTCTTTGTAAGAGTGTACACAGAACACTAGCTGAATCAGAAATAGATCACATAATTGCAAAATGCTAGTGATGAGCTAATTCACATGAAGCTAGAATGTACAACATGATCACATGAGTGTGACCAAATCTGGTGAGAGAGAATGTGGTTTGAAAGAATGTATGACTGTCAGATAATAACGCGGCCGCTTCTGAACTACTAGCATACACATACAAATGTAAAGAGGTCATAGCAGCTGCTAATTAAATTAGCATATGATATTACAATATATAAGAAGCCGGCGTACGCCTGTAATCGTACGCTGGCTTAAGCAACCTTTGAATCACAATATAGATATAAACTTATCAAGGAAATTTCAGAGTGCTCAATTGATATACTTCTGAAATGTACTGAGAGTATTAATCAGTTTAAAGAGTGTAACTATTTATTCAAAGAGATTATAATATATTCAGAATGCTGTAAGTCATTCATCTTCTTCAGTGATACAGATTTTATGAAATGCAGCAATGATATCTAGTTTTGTAAACTATTGAGCTTATTCAATACAAGCTAGAGTTTCATTGATAAGAGATAAAGAATAACAGTTCTTCTTGATTAATCTGTTCAATTCTTGATAGTTTACACAGAATCAGAGTTCTTTATCTGATTTCTTTGCAAAGAGAATAGAAGCTGCAGTGAAAGAGTTACTAACATGTATAAATCTCTTATTCAACAGATCATTGAGTGTCTTCTGAAGAAGAAGAAGTTCATCTTAAGACATGTTATAAAGAGAGTCTTATGATGACTCAGAGTTCTTATCATTCTTCTTTTCTAACTTGATACTGTGATCTACTTCTGAGTCTTGTCAGAGAGGTATATTTATAGTATTGTCTTGTTGAAAGACATCTAAATATTCATGATATTATTGAGAGAGTTTTGTATAAGAATCTGTTATTATAACACAGAATAACTTTTCTAGAGTCTTTTTAATATTGATCAGACTGATAGAATAGATTGACATATAATTCTGCTATCAGCAATTCTTTCAATAACTTCTTTTTCTGAGCATTTTATAGATGTTGACAGAGATCTGTGTCAGATTCATAGTCTTGTGAATATCATCTTTGTGAATTCTATCATTGTTAGAGAATATCAAGCTTCTGTTTTAAGTATTTAATAAGATGTCTTATTCAGATAGTCAGGCAAGTTCTAATATAAGATTGTAATCAAGATTATCAACTTCACATATGTAGGCATCTTTATGTTGATGTTCTCTCACATCTATAGTCAGTTTTATTATATAACAGGTACAAATGTCTTTTGAACTATTAAATTCTGTGAGAAGTTGAGGTTTTAATAGAAGAATATGCTGAAGATTATAATATCTTACAACTGAAGATTTTATCATTGCATAGTAACATAGATCACTGTCTATTATGACTTTCATATTATACATGTTATCAATCATAGTAGATATAAGAATTATATTCATTATCATCTTCTTCTTAAATTATTATCATCTGACCTCTTCAAGCTTCTGTTTATAAATTTGAACAGAAGCTAATCTTTTCTCTGTTTTATCAGAGTATTCTCATAGTTATCTTCTGAATATTTCTTCACTGCAATGTGATTGATGCAGACAGGCACTGATCTTTCTCTCAAGTGTGAAGATACATAGATTAATCAGCAGTTGAAAGCAATGTGTTCTAATCAGTTACAGTTGATACACACTTTACATTAACATTGATCAGCAACTTCTTCAGAAGTAATCTCAGAAACTCAGAAGTCTGTTCAAACAGCAGAAACTCTTGCTTATGTATAGACATTTAAATCTATTCAGTTCATGATATCTGTATCATTACTATTACTTCTCTTCAGTACAGATGTATAAGTGACTGAAGTGTAACATCTTCTATCACTGTTCTGTATACTCTTGAGCTTGATAAAATAATCATTCAATGTTCAGAGCTGTGTGTAGAAGCCTTTATAAGTTAAGTCTTTATTTATACTTATAAGAGTCTGTAAGAGTTTGAAAGTTAATATCTTCTTAAGCATGCTAATCTTTATTCAATTCTTTCAAGATTGATCACCTACTTCTAGAATCTTGATATTGAAATCAGAGATGAATGTTATAAGAGAAGTGTTTCTCTGTTAAATACTCTGTAATTAATCTAACACTTTCTGTTGCATAACAGTGTCTCAGAACAGAATATCAAGATATTTCATAATATTATCAGATATTTATAACACTGATTTATATTCTTTTATTCATGAATAAAACTTCTATTTCATGCAATTCTTCAATTATTTATTAATATATCAATCTTGATTAATTAATAAACTGATAAAATCTTCATCTATACTTAGTTTTGTAAGCATTTTCATTCTTTATAATGAGTAGAGAGTGAGATCAGAAGTATTAAAATATATAGAAGTATTTAAGCATTCTTTCAGTACTTTTATATTCAATTTTATAGATGTTGAAATCATATAAGTTAATTATTGAATCTCTTTATATTGAACTTATTGAGTTGCATGTATATCAGCTATTTATTATTATTATAATTTCAACATTGCTTGAAGTTACTGTGATATCATGTTTATACTTATATTCAAGAGTTTTATATTATTATTAGACATGATTATATTAATTATTAAATGTATAATATCTGTGAAATCTGAAGAAGTGTAATTGTATTCTCATATATCTGAGTGTCAGAACTCTCAGATCTTTCACTAATATTCTTTTATAAGATCTTATTCTCTTTGTAAGATCTTATTACAAAGTCAGAGTAATTGATAAGTAAGCTTTTATTTAAGAACTCAGTGTCTGCTTAACTGTGTTTTCTCTTTCTTATACATTATTATGCATTCAGATATCTCTTGATGAATAATTATTTCTGATAAGAAGATAATATGTGAATAATTATTTTCTAATAAGAAGATAATAAATGTTTTTATAGTATAAGAGGTCTACACTGAATAGATTGATATTATATTAATAGATCTTATTTAACAAAGATAAAAATGTTAGAGAAGAAAAGAAAGAGAAAGTGTGAGAATCAGTAATTAAGATGAATATTTATATATGTATGTGATGATGTACGCGGTGGAGCTTCAGGGTGAAAGAATATACACACGTTCATAGTGACTGAGAATCAGTGATTGAGAATGGCCGAGAATCGGAGCGTACGCGTTCGTGGCGGCCGAGGATCGGCGATCGAGAATGGCCGAGGATCGGAGTGTACATGAAATCTGTGAAGTGTAACGGAATTAGACTGACCGTGTGACTGTGTCTGAGACCAGGATCAGATTTTTTGATAGTCTCATTATCAATTCAACTGATTCCATTACACAGTTTTAACATTAGATAGTAGTCTCATACTGTCTCAGTGAGACTTACTGTCTACTCTTATCACATTTTTCAAATAAGATCATGATTTTCACTTCTCAATTTAAATTATTTTTATTGCTTTAAATGACTTTAAATCTTATTTAAATGTTATCAAAAAGTGTTACTTTTTAAAAAATTAAAAATAGTCTAAAAAAACCTTAAAATGTCTAAAAATAGTAACTTTATATCAAGAATGAGACTAAATGAGATTAAATGAGATCACTTTCTTATTTTTTTCAAGTCATGATTTCATTTTAAGATCTGATATATAGTCACTTTACATGTTTTTTTAATAGTCAGTCTCAGCAGAATTCACACTAAGAAATATATAAGATCAGATTAAATGAGATTAAATGTGAAATTTATAATCTCAGTGATCAGTCTAAATGAAATAGTCTATATAATTAATCAGGCGCAGCCTGCCACACTTATTTAAGTATTATTAAAAAGTGTTACTGTTTAAAAAATTAAAAATAGTCTAAAAAAAACCTTAAAATGTTTAAAAATAGTAACTTTATACTAAGAATGAGATTAAATAAGATTCAATGAAATTACTTTCTTATTTTTTCTAAGTCATAATTTCATTTTAAGATCTGATAAATACTTACTTTACATGTTTTTTTAATAATTAATCTCAGTGAGATTTATGTTAAGAAATATATAAGATTTAGACTGATTATATAACTATGTCTGAGATCAGAATCAGAATATTTAATAATCTTATTATTAATTTAACTAATCTTATTACATGATTTTAACATTAAATAGTAGTTTTATACTGTTTTAGTAAGACTTACTGTCTTTTCTTATTATATTTTTCAAATGAGATCATGATTTTCACTTCTTAATTTAAATTATTTTTATTGCTTTAAATGACTTTAAATCTCATTTAATTGTTATCAAAAAGTATTACTTTTTAAAAAATTAAAAATAGTCTAAAAAAACCTTAAAATGTCTAAAAATAGTAACTTTATATTAAGAATGAAATTAAATGAGATTAAATAAGATAACTTTCTTATTTTTTCTAAGTTATAATCTTATTTTAAGATCTGATATATAGTCACTTTACATGTTTTTTTAATGATTAGTCTCAGTGAGATTCATATTAAGAAATGTATGAGATTAGATTAAATAAGATTAAATATGAAATTTATAATTTTAACAGCCAGTCTAATAAGATCAGATTAAATGAGATTAAATATGAAATTTATAATTCTAGCAGTCAGTCTAAATTTCATATATTTCTTAATATGAATTTCACTGAGATTAATTATTAAAAAAAACATGTAAAGTGACTATTTATCAGATCTTAAAATAAAATTATAACTCAGAAAAAATAAGAAAGTAATCTTATTTAATCTTATTTAGTTCTATTCTTAATATAAAGTTACTATTTTTAGACATTTTAAGATTTCTTTTAGATTATTTTTAATTTTTTAAAAAGTAATGCTTCTTTAGTAATACTTAAATGAGATTTAAAGTCATTTAAAGCAATAAAATAAATTTAAATTAAGAAGTGAAAATTATAATCTCATTTGAAAAATGTGATAAGAGTAGATAGTAAGTTTTATTAAAATAGTATAAGACTACTATCTAATCTTAAAACTGTATAATGAGATTAATTAAATTAATAATGAAATCATCAAATATTCTGATTCTGATCTCAGATACAGTCATATAATCAGTTTATCTACTAGTTAATCTACTTTTAACTCTAGTATTGATATAGCTTCTGACTCTAGCTCTTGATTCTGACATGACTTTAATAAGCAGTCTTAGTTAATTATCAAAGAATTGATTGAATATTCATATAGAATAGACCTTGAGTATTTAATAGAATGAAGCTGATTTGATTATGTATAAAGAAGATTGAGATATGTTATATCTTTTGCAAAGAGCTTTTTCATGCCTCTTATTGAGAGCTTTCAATGCCTTACATTTTAAGAGCTTTGTTAATCTTTGAACATGAATTCTAGTCATTTACTAGCTATTCTGTCAAGTCCTTATCTTGTCCACTGTTGTAGGAGACTCATAGAACCAACCCCTTTTTAAAGCATGTAGTTGAAATGGCGCGGGAGCGGCCAAGGGCCCATAACCTGATGGAGGTGAAAGGTTGGTTGATTGTACACTAATCTACCACGCAGCATTCTATAGGTGTGTGGGTCACGTGGCCTCATATAGGGCATCCGGCCAACAACTACTGAGTCAAAACAGAGATGCAATCTCTGCTCGTTTCATATACAGGAGTTGGAGTGGGGATGTTGCACTAAATCCAATCAGGAGAGTGCTAAACCATGTAAGGTAATTCCCCACGATGCGGTATGAGATGATGCCCCGATAACTTTCGAGCTCATTACAGCGTATGCTGTAATTCACATGAAACCTTAATTGTTCGGGTCAAACTTCCTCAGGTCAATGCCATGTCTTGGCACTACGCAGCATCAGTTAGTCGTCCATAATTTACACATGATTCGGCTGCTCTATATCCGGCCCAATAGCTGATAACCGCGCTTCATGAGGATTGTTTGTCTGTCGCAACGAGTCAAACCTTCAAGGCATGTAAACGGGACAGAACTAGGGATGAAACCTCTTCAGGCCGTAGTCATACCAGTTATGAGACCGATACCAGCCCGTTCGCAGAAGCGGATATTCCAAATGCGACCTAGCGCATGAGACACCCACCGTGTTCGAAACCAAGCGGGAACCAAACTAGTCCTGTTCCGGGCAAGCATGCCCTGGCAACTCGAATAGACTTTGACGCCTTACCTGATCAGGAGTTCTCCCAGCGCGGCATGCGCTGCACCAAGCCCTGGAGGTCCGCCTCTGGTGGCTCTCGTGCCCTGGTGGCTGGTGGCGGACCGGTGGCTTGCTGTTTGGGTTCACGGGCGGGTCTGATCCATGGCTGAGGCCTGGTCCTGGGCCCGCACTTGCGGCTGGATTTGCTCTTTTCAACCCTTTGGCGCCGTAATTAATCTGCGTCAGACCCTGTACCAAGATTACGCTCTTGCCCTTTTCAAGAAGGGGCTGGCGCAACCCGGAAAAATCTCCCCTTTGGCCCAAACGGGCGGTGTTGGAGACGGAGCAACCTTGCGCGCGGACACCAGATATTATTGGAGGCAGCACACCCGGAGAGCTGCAACAAAGCTCCTGTCCTCTTCCCCCTGGCAGTCGACTACCTGTGTGGCATGATGCGAACAGTAGTGATTGCGAGATTGGAAACATCTGGCACTTTGAGTACGGAGTAGTTCCTCAGCCTTGCCCGGCGACCTCTTCAGCTCCCGCGTCATCAGCATCAGCATTCGCTTCGAAGAGAACCAGGAGCGAAACAGAAGTGATTGGGGAGATAAACTGGCTGTTATCAGCTGAATCTTCCGTTCTCTTCCATCTTTTCCATTTCCCTCTCCCTCCCCGCTACTTGCTCGTTATCGTTCTCCATCGCGACCCAGCATCGAGCTTCGCTACGTTTTCTTGCCTCTTTCGGTTAAACCGGGGGCCTCATCCAACCCCCGCTTACTCCCAGTCACCTACAGGTGGTCATTTTTATGTTCCCTCACTTCTATCCCTCGGGGCTTTGCTACGTTTGCCGTTAGCATAATATTCCGAATTTGTTCAAACTTCCAGGAACAATGCTGTATTGCGACAGCTAACCATAATACTACCTCTCCAGTACTCAGGCCAAATGGCTCATGTTTGTGTGGCTGCGAAGTCGGATTCCATACCTTAGCCAATCCTTATAGGGTCAGCTATCTTCAAGTCCCAAATACCACTTCCACTTTCGCTCGTTTGAACCGCTTTTCGTTCAGCAAAATCACGAGAGCGCTAGATACCTCTAATCGCAACTGCACTTACCAGGGAACATATACAAGCGACCAACGCCTTTTTTCTCCGTATATACTTTGTTTATTTATTTGCCCATCTATCTATATATCTCAGGATCGCGGCTAGCATCCATCCATGTTGCTCACCGTGAAACCTCCCCTGCACAACGGAATCTTACCTCATGAGTACGCTGCTT
Source organism: Blastomyces dermatitidis ER-3 (assembly GCF_000003525.1). Lineage (NCBI taxonomy): Eukaryota > Fungi > Ascomycota > Eurotiomycetes > Onygenales > Ajellomycetaceae > Blastomyces > Blastomyces dermatitidis. The sequence goes on from NW_025544774.1 coordinate 7,664,321, forward strand.
TGTCGTCGCCTTCCCCTCAGACCCATCAGCGCCATCACCATCACCATCACTCCTTGGCCTCGACCACTCGTTACATCTCTCGTGCCTCGTCTCCTACCCCTTCTCCCCCTCCCGTTTCTGGTCTTCCTGCGCCATCAATCCGCTCCCCTTTGTCAGACGAGGCTATGGACTCGTCCAACCGAAACTTACCACCAATGTCCGGAACTCTTGCCCCTTCGGAGCGCGATCTACCCGCAATGGCTCCTATGGGCACATCCATGTCTCATCTACCAGCACCCCCTTCGCAATGGCAGAATACAGATGAATCAATGCGCCAATGGTTGCAAACAAAAGCAGAGGAGGATCGCCGGAAACAAGAAGAGGAACGCACGCGCCAAGAATGCTACCGGCTGGACCAGCGCAAAATTGAGCAGTCAATGCTTCGAGAGTCCCTCAAGGCCGGTGTGCCTCCCTATATGGTACCTCTGATATTTGCTAATATGGGCGGTGGATGCAATCTCCAATGGACTCAGCAGCATATGTCTCAAATGCACGGGTCTTCCACTCACCCGCTTATTCCTTCTCACTCAATGCCGCAACCTCAACCTCAACAGTATTCACCACCTCAGCAGCAACAGCAGCAGCAACAACAACAACACGCTACCCCAACGCCTCAACCTACCCCTTCATCAAGTGCTCATCGTCATCCTCCGCAGCCACATCCTCAAATTATGCCACCCCCTTCTCTAACGCCAGTAGCCACTCAACATGTCGCACCTGAAACTCCCTGGGATTCCCGTATGATCCCCCCAAACCCATATGCTTCACAACCTCCACCACATACAGGGGTAGGTCCGTCATCGCAATCTGCGCCTCCATCACCATCATCCCATGTTTCGTATACACGTGCGCCATCGTTGCGCCCGCCGAATCAACCCCCGGGCCAACCAAGTTCCAATGCTACCCCATTGTCGCGCATTAATACGTCAGAAATGCATATCCAACAACCACCGAACAACTCTTATACCGCGGCTTCTCCATCGGTTTCGGGACCCCCACAGCAGTCGCCATCGCTAGCCAAATCCGATTCAGGAGCTCACTCGCAATCGCAACGGCAAACTCAGTCATCTCCATCCATCTACTTTCATCATTGGGTTCCGCCTGGTCAATCACAACCAAATACCCCATCAAGCAAAAGTCCGAATAATTCACCGTACTCATCAAATCCCAATTCCCAGCTTCGGTCTGAATTCCAAAGTTCCCCGAGGAAACGAAAGGCGCAATTCGTCCACCAATCTGTCCCACCTCCATCACGTTCCGACACAGTGACGTCTCATACTTCACCGGACCGGATGTCTCCACGAGGGAACGGACGGAGCAGTGGGCATTTACGACATCAGAATCAATCTCAACTGCAGAGTCAGGAGTCAAGACATGGCGATCTACTGGAGCCTGGCAGGCCTGGCGGGCAGATGCACGTGACTTCATTGGTGAGGAGCGCCGACGAGGGAGATGGCAGGTCGACATCAAGAGGAAGGTCAAATTCAGATCGAGAGAGTAAACGGGAACGGAGCAGTAGCCGTGCACAAATTTCCGGTGACCGTAATGGCAACAGTCACGGTAACTACGCTGGGAGGGGCTCACGAGACGACCCGCAGAGCGGACCTGGGGGAAGTCATAAACAATCGGCTTCCAGCAACATGGTTCACTCTTCCTTCAGTACATACGGCTCTAGCTACGGACATGCCCGTGAAAGCACCGGGCCATCTAATTCGGTATCCGGAGCCGATACTAACAACTATCGATCCCCTTCAGACCGATCACCTATTATTCACCCTCGAGAGGACCACCCACAACCATCATCGGCAATATAATGTGAACGGCTAGCTTGTTCTATTCTATTTCCACTTTTGTTCTATAACTATTCTGTCTTATCTAAATTGCTCTCATTTAACGGGGGTTTCATTCTTTGTTGTTTTCATATGTCACTTTGGGCCATAGAGCGATTATCATTTTTTTGGGCTCTCATGTCATATTTTATGTATCTTGCTTTTGGCTTCCACCTCTATACATTAGGATGTGTCAGGCATTTGTTATATGTGTGTGGTCATTGCATCGGAGCTGGAAATTTTGCAAATCTTACCCTCATTTCTTTCATCCCCATCTTCAACTTTCAAATTCTATTTTCATTCATTCTCTTAATTGTTCTCTCATCATTGCCCATTTCGTATGGGATTCTTTTGTCTCCTTCGGTTACAAACAGTACGCAGGATGAAGTGAGGATTTCCATCGAAATTTCTTTCTACCTACGACAAACTCTTCATAGCTATACGTTTCTTTCCATTTTGGTCATCATTGTATTTTTAACATCCCAAAAACGTTTCCTTGATCTCTCCTCAGTGTTTATTAACTTCTACAATGAGTGCGCCCCTCTACAAATAGAAGTGGATGGGTTTCATAATCATTTTTTTCTCTACAATAAATAAATAAACATGCATATTTCCGACGAATATGATCCTGGAAGGGTAGAACATATTCCGATATCTAAAGAAGCAGAATTGAAAGATAGAAGGAGATTTTGGATTAAAACAAAAACAATCGGAAAAAAGAAATGCCCCCGGCCAGGATCGAACTGGCGACCTTGAGATCGCTAAGTAGTTTTTCCTACCTATCATATTGTAATAGGACATGAATATGAGACTCACGTGATAACCAACTACACCACAGAGGCAGACTTGTTAGTGTACGGTGATGCCGAGCTATTGATATGCCGTATCCACATATGGAGTTTGTGAAATACGTCACCGACAATAATATTACACCTCAGCTACTTTTTTTTTTTTTTCTTGGGGGAGGGGGGGGGGGATTTACGGACTGCAGTTCTAATTTTGCCTGCGGGACGATATATTGCTGCGAGAATCAATACGAAACTCATTGCCGTCTTGCCATCCGGTGTCTCTAGTCAATGGCGGTACGCGGATGATACAATTGTTACGATGATGTAACGTGTTGCCATTTCGGATCAGGTTTGGAGCGCGTTTGTATGCTAAATGGGCGCAGGACTTTTGATACGACACCCCTCGTGTCTTTCAACTCTATCAGAGATAACGAGCTTACAGAGGATTGAGCGCGAAATTCGCAGTTACACGTTGCTCCCCGTGTTGTTTTGTTCTTTGAACGTTTTGAGGTGTTGATTTATATTTCTATATAATTGGTCTAATTCTAATTTCTCCTCTAGTTGTACCTACCAATCCGTGGCTTCACTATGCCAGTGACCGGGGCCATTCAACCAGCACAGACTATTGGCGCAGTCGGCAAAGGATAGCGCGTCTGCCCTGGGCAAGTCACACTCGTGACGATACGATCTTGCTCCTCAATTCCCTACATGGACTGCTGCCCGCATATTCCTGACCTTGTTGAAGGAGCCTTTAGCAAAACGGACCCATGCGCTAGTGTGACTAGTGGCTGATGGCCAACAGATGTCATCACAATTCCCTAGTTAAAAATTGAATCGGACCAGACCGCGCTCCCAGAGATCTCCTCATTCCTTGCGCGAGGGACCGTTTGGAATGGTCCTATGGAATTTTATATTTCTCGGGTCTCCCGTCGTCTTCACTATCCAGTGGCTAGCGGCAGGCGCCCGCATAACCATCAGTGGCCCCTATGATCCCGATTTGCCTGGTCACAGTGATAAACATAAAGAGAACGGCTCACGCGGCTATGGCTGCCAGACCCGCGAGAGCGAGATAATTTCACCTATAAACCCGGACAGGTCCGGAGGGGATGACGGCACGCTGTGGACTGGAGAAAACTGTGTTCAACATCAAGCGGCGTCCCCACCAGGGCGTCGAATGGACTCGATGGACTCGACACGGTTTGTAGCGGAATAGATCGCATTCCTACAGTTTCCTGGGTTAGACCGCCTACACAGGGCAGCAATCGAATCGGGAACAAATTTGCATTCGTCATGATCGTGGGGGGGGAAGGGGGGCGAGTAGAGGTAAAGCATTCCTATTCAGGGGACCAGTCCACTACGGCAATGGAACAAAGCGTCCCCGCTGACGCTACGCTGGGGCTGAACCTGATTGCACCCCCGCCAGGAAATGAAACATTTAACTCCTACCCTTCTCAACAGCTATTTTTCAACGGCATCTACAACGGCATCGAGGAATCCAAATAGTACCTCGGAAAGACCGCTGTACACTTTGGGAGATTCACCTTCACCGAGAAGCTCAACTGTATCCCCCTCCGCTGGCTCGGGGGATGATGGGTTTTGGCCTTCTCCCCAACGGCGGCGGCTATATGCCATCCAAGACAACCATGAATGGATCTCTCGCCGACGCCACGATTTTCCTCCGGCTTTCCGGGACCCAGGAGCCACGAATACTTGAGGTGGAGAAGACCGAAAACACTACTGTAGTGACGAATATTCTGTACACCGAAACGGAATTTGATATCACCTTCAACAGCTATTATGATGTGCGCAATTCATCTCAACGTCTCGTGGGGGACGCGTATAGCGAAAATGCGATATCTTTCATCGGCGCAGGGACGCGCGATCGGACCCTTCTGCTGTCTTATTCTTTAGCGTTTTACCGTTTTGTTCCTTTTATGTCCAGTTGTGATGATGTAGTTGTGATACCCCGGATTTACCGGTGAAGTTCAGTGTGTCGTTTTCGGAGAAATTAGATACCCTCGCTTGCGTTTATAATATTTAGTTAGTGGGAGACTGGAGTTTGTTTTTATGGCTTAATATATCATTTGATCTACGTGGGTAATAAAATATTCTGGGAACAATTCGGAAGGGGACGGAGGGGTGGGTCGAGTTGATTGACGATGCGGACATGTGGATTTAACGATTTATTTATGACAACCATGTAAGCTAGGTGTACACTAATGACGGCAAAAAGAACGAATTTATTTTGGATGAATAGCAATGGCGTACATAGATGTGTCAGAAGACATATTCGTGTGTACCTTTTTCCTTTCTCAGGTATAAGGACGAAGGGAAAAAGGAAGATATAAGACCAAGAGAAATGGATTAAAAACGGGAAGAGTTGAAAAAGGACAGGGCAAGAAACTGGTGAAATAGAAGGATATTATTATTCAAGGCCTCTCATAAAAATTAAATAAAAATGAGAGTTCCTGCGAAGGAAAAAAGGACAGTGTAGTTAGTAATTTTACTATATTAAGTGGGAGAGAAAAGTAGGAGAAAAAAACCCAAATATCCTGAAAAATGAAACACACACATACACACACACAGAGAAAACAGAGGGGGTATCTAGATACTCTCATATCGAAAAAAGGAAGGAAAGAAATTTAATAAAAACGAAAAGGCGAAAAGAGAAACCGAATTACGAAAATTCAAAATAGAAATAAAGAAAGTATGACAAAGAAAAGAAGAAATCTTCCTTCTCTTTCTTTCCATCCCAGAAACATTAAAACATTATAATTATGGTGAATTAACAATTCAGATGAATAAAAATGAAAGTAAAATGAAAGATGATTATGAAAGAAGGGGGTTCTGAGGTTGGAGAGCAGGGCATTATGGGCGGAAAGAAAGGGAAAAAAAAAAAAAAAAAAAAAAAAAAAAAAAAAAAAAAAAAAAAAAAAAAAAACTATGTGGATGCGTAAAGAATGGAATGGTTTAGACAAAGGAGAAGGAAAATTAGAAAAGTTGAGTAGTAAAGATGTTGAAAAGAAGAGAAAAAGAAAAACAAAAGGGAAGCGAGTGTCAGTTGTAAGTTTTGGATGACTCCTTTCATGCCACTGCGGTGCACGAAGAGGCACAATGGCGACGAAACGGAATCCGTTTGAAGTTGAGTTGGCGACATAGGGTGTCCAACGGCATGGAGATGTTGAAGTTAGGACAAGGCGGCGACGGGCCGGTACTCATCGAGCGCCTTATGTCTCCGAGAGCCCAGATTTCGCGCCCGTGTACAAATAACCATATATCAACCCTTCTTCCGATGATGAACCTTGTACTCAGCTCTCGCAACCCGCATGAAAATTTCTACATCCTTAATGGGGACCCAGCTCGTAAGTACTTTCATGGCGTTCTCGAAGTCGGATTCTAGGATGATATCGCGCATTCCATCTATGAGGGCGGCGGAGGTGGCATGGAGGACATCGAGGCTTTTGCCGAAAGGGCTTGCGTGGGGTTGCGATGGCGATGGGGCTGGGGCTGATAATGCTAGTGGATCTTGTTCAGAGTTGCCGTTTGCAGTGCCAGTGCCAGTACGAGAACTTGTTGGGGGTCTAGAGGCGGAGGCGGATAAAGAGGGTTCATCTGAGTCTCCGAGGAGCATGAAAACGTCCCAGACGCGGAGTTGTGCGGGGAAGGGAATTGAGTAGTTGAACAAAGTTAGGTACCATCGGGTGCCGTACGCTGTTGGGGGGATTCCGAGTTCGGTCTGGATAGAACTGGTGTTAGCAGTGGGTGGCTATAACAGAGAGAGAACAAAAAGGGGTAAACATACCAGTTTTTCAGCAACTTCCCCTCCTTCAAGCCATCCCGTTTCAAAATTGGCTAGTGCTTCCATCAAACCCGAAAAACCCGACCGATACAGACGATCCAAACCCCTAAGTTGCCACAACCTCACTAGCATTACAAACGCATGCTCTTCGTCGTAGTAAGCAAGAAGGGTCGCAGCAAGTGCAGCCATACCCTGGACATATCCTGTGTCTGGAAAGTAAAGGGACATGGCATGGAGAACTCGGAAGAGAAGCCTCTGGCCACCTCGATAACGGCGACGAAACATAATATGGCTGCTAATCGTCCGTGGAACATCGATATCGATCTGTACGTCATCTGGGGAGGCTTCATCTTGGAGCTGGTTGAATTTCTGGATGAGTTCTGTCTCCGTCGGGCTGTCTTTCCGTTTCCTTGCACTGGCACTTAGAAACGCATACCAAGCGGTTGATCGCCACCTGTCAGGTATTCCTTTCCAGGTCCGTTCAATAAGTTTCGAGCTCTTCACGTCGAATTCGAATGTCATGCTAGCACCATCCTGGGGTTTAGACACCACCTTTGCCATCTTTCTCCATTTATCTTCTCGCTCCCATTCCTTCTTCTTCATTGCGAGCGCACGCGGGCTGTTATCATCATCCTCCATGACTTGGCCCGGCAGAGTTAGCATGTCACTAGCTTCATCCATGAATTTTCGATTTTTGTTATAGGGTAGCTTGTTTGCAGCATATCGTATTCTTGAAGTTGATCTGCGACTGCTTGCTTGATAGGAGCTCTGGGAAGATGTGGGCCGCGATTGATCTGTAGATTTCCTGGGCGGGGAACGGCCAGCAAACGACCGGGAACTAGGTGCCACAGAAGTCTCCTTCCGTAAGGTACGCTTCCTACGTGGAGTTGTGGATGCAAGTAATAAGCTCGTTGAGACCCTTTGCAGAGCTGGAGGGGCTGGATCTGAAGCATCGCTGTCTTTTTGTCGGGGGATAATGAAACCATATCTGTCAACATCGCCGACATCGACATTTTCCCAGTCCTCTAACCCACCAGCAAGCTCATATGGCTCCCTTTGGATAAAGCTTCCTCTTCTCGAACCGCGCCCCGCAACTGAGGTAGTAGGCGTGTTTGCTCGTTCTACTTCAACCCCGTCACTCGAGGCTGGAAAAGCAACCGTGCATGGTTCATCTAGCATAGACTCCTCTTCATACAAGCCCAACAGCTCATTAACCTCTGCATCGTCGACGTCTTCATCCCCCCTCTCATACATCAAACGAACCTTCTGTGACAGGACTTCCTCATCGATTGACATGGCTCGAGTCATACAGCTGGTTGGACGGGGGCGTAGAGAATTATATGATCTTATACGCCTCGAACTTAGCGATGTGGTAGTCGTGGATTTGTTGTGAACGTCGAGTGTAGCATTACCATTATTTCCCCCGCCGCTAGGGAGATTCTCTTTACTCTGCATGTTTTCCTTCGTCTGGTTCCCATCAACATCCGTCTCAGAAGCAGGTTCGGTATTATTCTGTGGGCTTTCAGCAATTGATTCTAAGGGATCTGTGGTCAGGTCGCCAATGGAACCAGTTGGGATGTCCAGCGTAATTCCACGAAACGGTACAGACTCAACGGGTGGAAGTGGTGGTACGGCGGGAAGAGGATCTGGCTTCCTTTTTTTGAGCGGGCTCCATTTCCGCTCTGATCGTCGCGAGCTAGGACGGGCGTGCTCTTCATCTATGATGATGCTTGGAATGCTGGGGGGCGACTTCAAGCTTGGAGCAGAGAGTTCGTCTGTAGCTAGAGTTGTTCTGCTGTTTCTTCTTGATAGAGCCTGGCCGGAATCCCACCTCTCGCTCTCCACGCGGTGAATTGGTTTCATAGGAGACGAAGGGAGCTCCGGGGAGGGAGCTGATGGCTCCTTGGGGTCTCCACCTAGCGATTCGATTCGTAGGCTAGAGGCTCGAGAATGGGGAAAGGAGGGAGAACAGGGGGACGGGATGGGTGGCGGTGAAGACAGGGGGACAGCAATAGCAGTAGCATTTTCGGTGTGGATTGGGTCAGGAGCTCCAACCTTTGTACTCGAGCTTGTGGGGGGTTTTGCGGGGGAGGCCATTTTAGTCGCGAGATCTCCCATGACTTTGAAGCCGATGTCTAGCGTTTGGATATGTGTATAGAGAGGATCCAGGGTGAGAAACCCTGAGTGGGAATGTTGATCCAAGTCACGACTGCTGTGATATGAGGGGCGAGGTGCGAGGAAGGTGAATCAACAACCGTCGTGGTACAAATTGTTAGTCCGGGGGAGATGTCAATTGCCTATGGAGATGGGGAAGGACAGCAAGGATATGGCGGCGGTATCCCACGCATTAGAAATTAAAATTAAATTTTAGAGAAGGATTCCGTTCAGCGAGGAGCAGAGGGGAAAAAAACCAGCTGGTGCCATTGATCAACAGGCGTTGGCCTCGGACCAGTAACGGCGGCAAAGGATTTAGTGCAGGCGTGGTCAAAGCAGCAGCCAAAAAAGGGGCGGCGCGGCTGGCGCGTACGCCGCTGCGTATCTCTGCGGCGGTTGGGTTGGACCCACGAAACAACAAGCGGGCGCCAGCCGCACCCGCGATGCCGCTTAGCTAATCACCCCTATTGCCACGTGATACAAGCTTCCGCGATAAACTAAACTCGATATGCATAAGCGCGATGTTCTCCAGGGCTAATCTTGACCCTAGAAGCTTGTGTAGGATAGTTGAAGGTTGTATTGATAGATCTATCTACAGGAACATATTATAGTGGTGGGTCACGTGATCTAGTGGGATCGCTAACCGCAACGGCCGTAAGGGCCAACAGCTTGGAAGCTTGGTACCCTAGAACTCTGTTATTAATAAATTGTTACATACAGGCATTGGCTTTGTTCTCCTGATGACAGGCTATAGTAAACTACTTATATATAGAAACTATCTAGTGAACCAAACAACACCCATTTATTCCGTGGTATTCAAAAATCAATTCCCGCCCAAAACTCCGTCTACCATTACCACCTGCCTCCCTCCTACTACTTCTTCGAAACGAATAATGGCCTGGGAAAAAAGAAAAAGTATGTTGCTAAAATAGAGGAAGCACGTGCACATGAGAGGGAGTTGTCGTAGGTGAAGGGAAGGGGATATCTAGATGTTCCCGTGGCTATGTATACCCGACATGTTGGGAGCAAAGAAAATAAAACAAATGGAAACCGTTGAAAGGGGGAAGAAACAATGGTTGGCAGCGAAATTGTGCACGGGATCACCACAGCGCCGCAGCGCAGGAACTTAAAATATATATTTTTAAGCCTCCGCGGCGGTACCTCTTCCAGATCCAGATCCATTCAAATTATTACTATTATTATTATTATTGACACCCTGTCCTTGCCTAGGTTCAGTGGGTTCCGGTGGCAGAATCTCAATCTGGCGGACGAGGAAACTTTTTTCATCCGTGAACTGATCATCATCCGTCCTGTCCTCCAAGAACTTAGGGAGGAACTTTAACAGGCGGTCTCGGTTGTTGATTAAGATTCTCTGGACGGCAACAGATTTGTTCGGGTTTGCGACAAAGACCTAGATAAATCATTTGTCAGAAAATTTGTTGGTTATCATGGGTAGAAACTGAGGAAGGGGAAATTAAGAAGCAAAGAACTCCGGCTGAGTTGGCCTGACTGGGTAGTCGAACCTTGAAAATATGAAAACCTTCATATTGAACCATTTTACGATCATCTCGTAACAGATTCATGCACAGCTTGAGGTGATCTCCGCGGTCAACATATTTCGTCATGATGTTATAATTCGTCCGGTCTAGGAGGATTTCGCCTAACAGCTTAATACTTTGTCGCTTTGTCACGTACGAGTCTGACTGGACGAGAATACTATTATATTTGCTGAAGAACAGTTCAAAGTTGGATAACAAGTATTGTGACACCAAGCCTTTATGTTTCGTAAGAACATCCTAAAAGCAGTGTGAATGAAAGAGATGGGAAACAAACAGCGAGCAAAGGACTAGACGCAGTCACCACTTACCCGAAATGTAGTAAACGCATCAGCGCTGACTTCAAAACTGCCGCGGTTGATCCATTGAAAAAAATTCCAAAGGAGCCCTTCTCCCGTTTGTTTCGCACCAGGATCGACCTCGTTAATTCGGATGGTAGGCTCATCTCTGGCCGACTCATCGTAGAGTATAATAGCCGCGATGACCTCGAACTTTAGAGCCTCACGCAGTATAGATCCACAGGGCATGGCACTTCGATGATTTTCATAGCCCCAACATAGCTCAGTTATGATCTCCGGTCGGTTATGGACAATATAAGATACGACGGGGGGATCCGCAGAGTTCGCATTGGCAGGTCTGAAACGGAGGATGTGAGAGAAGATGGTCTGCGTATCTTTTCTTGCCTCGAATGGTAGATGGCGGATACTTCGGGCTAGTTCGTAGAGTAGGTCTTCTTGAATGGCTGCTTGTACCAATTGATGTACCTGCTCAGGGAGGATATCGACTTCTTCACAGCGGGATCGTGAGCATGAATTTTTTGGGCGAGGGGCGATTTATTATCAAGATTTACCAACCCTGTGTCCCTTGAACAATCAATTTCATGTGAGCCAATTGCTTGGCTAGATCATCCTCCACCTAATTCTCCTCTCCCATCAGCAGGATTTCCAGCAGTTTTATTTGGAGAAAAAAATGCAACAAACCTTTGAGCCGCCATTCGAGTTGTCCCACAAGCGCACGACGAGGTCCTTTATTGACCGCGCGACCTCAGCAGGTTGTCGTGGCCTCGCGCGGTTAAATAGGAATGCCATCGATCACTCAGCAAGACTGCTATTGGTGTCGGGGAGGTCTGTGAAAAGAAAACCATATATATATTGCCCTCAATGGGAGGCTGCCAAAATTTAAATAGAGCGCCAAGAGGTACAGTGCTGGGTTACACTCCTGTAATGGCAGCCAATACTCCAGGCATGAAGCATTGGAGGTTTGGATTAAGTAGAGGATCGTCGAGATATGCGACATGTGTTTTGAGAGGACAGAGCCATGGGAGGGAAATAGCGTTGTTAGGGTCTGCGACCTGATCCAAACAAGCATGGTACAGTACAGGACATGTACTACGTAATGTACATGTACATGTACATAACTACCAATTGGTGGGGTATCTGGCGCTCGTTACGCGCCAGGACACTAGTATTAGCAACATTATGTGCGCTGTACAGAGTATGTACCCTCATATGATACTTCTATAACTACGGTGTACTCTATAGATTTGATAAGTGTATTGATCAGTCTTTATACGCAATGATACATGCAGTTCTGGCGGCCTGCAATATTACTATTCTACAACCAGCTAGAAAATAATTAATAACTTGTTATAGATAGTATGAGAAATATTTTCAGTCTCCATTACAGTAGATAGTTATATAAATATTGCAATGTTTGTCTATCCATGATTGTAAACCTATGTGTATTTGAAAGCTTGTTTAAAGTATTCAGGGGAGATGGCGCCTATATAGAAATCAGGTTGGGACTTTGTACGGAGTAGTTGATTCAACACTGGTTGACCGCGGAGTTGAGCGGGCAATGGCGTTGTTTAGTGCAGTTTCATCAAGAATTATCGAGACAATGACAATGCATGCGTGAACAGGGAGAACCTGATTGAGACGAAGGAGGCCAGCATATTTTGCTAAGGCAAAGGATGAAGGCTTTCCTTCCAACCAATCAATTCTCTCATGAGCTCATGAGAGACGATAGAGAAACGGAAACGGCATAGACGATGTTTGATTCCGCTCTAATTCCAGAGTTGAAAGATCAACAAAAGGGGCTCATGTCTTGCCATTATTTCCTCGAGCAGGGGTATTGAGGAAGAGAAATGATAGCGAATGAAATGAAATCCACCCAGTGCAGGAGACATGTGCCTGTGTGCCTATCACGCTGTAAAAAATCTCGTGGATATCCAGAAGAAGACCTTTCATCTGCACTTCTGTATATAGCTGTGTAGGTCGATCATCCCCATACTCAGAATGGACTCTAAGACTCCATGAATAGGTTATATTCAGCTTCAAGAAACTTCTTCCCGATGCTGTGGATATCCAGCCCACGACGTTTCTAGAGACCTATGCGGTCCTCGAACAAGTGAGGAATATCACCGGGCCAATCAGCAGGGGTAAACAGTTGATGTCTAAAATTGATCTCAACTAGATTAATATCGTCTAACTCCATAATATCTGACATCTTTCCTTTGTATCCTTGCTTGCGTGAATTTTCTGCTGGAGCTCGAAGCCAGGCACAGAGTGCTGGTTCGGGTGGTTATTATTGTTAAATAGACAAGTTCTAGATCATTCCCGCTAGAAATCGCCCAGCATCTTGCCCCGCCGACAAAGAAGGGTGTGCGAAGCAGAAGAGAAGAAAAAAACATTACCTAACACACCACATCATTTTTTTTTCTCGGGATACATCTGCCCTTATCTTAGATATTTATTTATTGCACAACAATGGCTTCCTCTTCTCAACAAGCCCCACCTGCTGTCCATGAAGATTCATATTCCGATAGTGACAGTAGCTCTGATCCTCTAGACCTATCCAAAGATGAGGGATGGGAAGATGTTGAACTGGACGAAGAGTCTGAGCCCGTCATAAGTTTGTTTAGCGACAAGGTCTTCCCAGACGCCCGGTCAATGCTCAATGATTGCAAGGAAAACTTTCACTTCGACTTTTTGAAGGTTCAGAAGGATCTTGGTGTGTAGAAACCAAAACCGGTCCAATAAATTTCAATTGCGCAACGACGTGGTGGGGAAGTTATATTGCCGCCGTTCGATTTCGATGGTGGGAAGCCTCTAGCTGACTTTTATGCCTCTCTTTTTATTCGTCTCGTTCCATACAGGCCTCGATTTTCTCGGCACTATTAGGCTTGTCAACTATATTCGCTCAGAAGTCAAGGCTGGGAAGACCCCTGACGTATCCTCCGCGGCCCTGTTCGACGACGAGCGATACTTGAGACCGGTACTGGAGGATGACACGCTTCTATACAGCTTGGATGATTTGGCTGAGGAATCGGACCTGGATCAAAAGGCGGGAGGAAAGGATGGGCCCCGATCGAAGGAGGCAGAAGCATCAGATCCAACATCTCGAATTCGAAAACTAGAAGACGAGTTGGAACGAATGCGAAGCAATTTTGAGGAGTACAAGGCGATTGTTAAGAGGTCCTTGGACAAGGAATTAAGCAGCGCGGTTTCAAGCGTATCTGAAAAGCCTGTAGCTTCGGGCTCTGGTAAATTCCATGAAGCGGAGTCGGGATATTTCACCTCCTACTCGTATAATGGTGCGAATTGCGATTATAATTCTTTATCAGCCTCCCAATGGACAGCGAAAATAAGAAAAGATGGCACGTTCACTAACTTCTCATTGTCTAGGTATACATGAGTCCATGCTCAAGGACACTGTCCGTACAGATGCCTATAGGGATTTCATATATGATAACAAGAGTTTGTTCAAGGACAAGGTTGTACTTGATGTTGGGTGCGGAACGGGTATGATTATTGAGCCCATTATTATATCCATATCCTCACGACTTACTGTGCCTAGGTATTCTGTCCATGTTCTGCGCAAAAGCCGGGGCGAAAATGGTCATTGCTGTTGACAATTCAGATATCATTGATCGGGCGCGCGAAATCGTCTATGACAACGGGTTTGGGGATGTGATTAAGTAGGCGCTCTATCTACATCCTAAACTACCAAAGGTACTATAATCCATTCAACTAAAAAATTACTAGATGTATCCGCGGAAAAATCGAAGAAGTGGAACTACCAGTACCCCAAGTCGATATCATTGTTTCTGAATGGATGGGATACTGCCTCCTTTTCGAAGCAATGTTCGACTCAGTAATCTGGGCCCGAGACCGCTATCTCGCACCGGACGGGTTGATGGTTCCCTCCCATGCCACGCTCCAAATCGCGCCCTTGGCTGATCCAGATCTCGTGGACTCGCACATAACCTTCTGGAACTCTATCTACGGGTTCAAAATGTCCAGCATGCTTCTCAACATATACGATGAGGCACTTGTTCGATACATCCAGAAAGCAGAAGAAACCATCGTTGCCAAAGCATCACCGTTCCTGCAGTTGCCGTTACACACCATAACTGTCGAGGAGCTAACGTTCATCAAAGAATTCGAAGTTACGCTTAACACGGACATCGATGCGTTGGACGGCTGGGCAGTGTGGTTTGATATGTTTTTTATGCCATCTAGGACATCGAAGGTAGCTGAAGATGCGCTGCCGGGCGATATGAAGAAGGAAGGATATGTCGCGTTCTCGACGGGTCCATTCGATCCGGAGACTCATTGGCAACAAGGGGTGTTTTTGATAAACCGCGGGAAGAAGGCTGCCAAACCGTTGAGGAAGGGACAGGTTATTAAGGGACACGTGGAGTATAGGAAGAAGGATGATAAATCACGGCTCTTGGATATTGGGATTGACTGGGATATCGAGGGTGTCGAAACCGGACGGCAGGAGTGGTCACTGCAATAAGCTATTACTCTGGTGACATTTTTCAAATACCAGATAGTTTACGTTTGGGGTTTGGGTTGATGATTGTGCATATTTAATTTGGGTATATCAAATAGAGAGGGTTGGGTTGGTCAAAGAAATAAAAAGGGGTCATTATTCATAGCTATCATTAAAAGTTTTCATAGCTCAAATTGGCAAATTAAACATCGGCAAATTGGGCACTATAACGTTTCCCAGGTGCCGGCGCCCAACTAGACAGCCGGTCATCACTGGAAGAGCGTTTGGCCCGGTCCTTATCCTGGTCTCTGGAGCTTCTATGAGAATGACTATTGCCGTAGGCCCGGGAATGTTTTGAACGCTCTTCCTGACTCCGCTCCCCTCGTTCCCGATGGGGGTTTCTCGAGAGCTCACGGTCACGATCACGGCCACTCCCTGCCGGCTGTGTCTCGGCATCTAAACGAAAGCCCTCCAAACTATCCAGCGAACCATCCGATCCCCGCCTTCTTCGCCGCCGCCTTTCTCGACGATGCCGACTCGAATCCCCCCGCTCCCTCCTCTCCTCCTCCTTCAAGGCCTTTAACTCTCTCCTTCTTTCCTCTTCCCACTTCTTCCTTTCTTTCTCAACCTCCCGCAACTGACGTACACCCCTTTTCATCGCAGCCAACGGATCGTTCATATCAGTCCTCGCCCTCTCTCTCTCCTGCCTACGCGGGTCTTCATTCCCCCACACATCTTTACTTGGCAACATATCCTCTGCCGTCTTAGCCGCTATGTCAACGGCCGACGACGAATACCACGGTCCCTTATCCAAGCTCTGCTTAAATCCAGCCGCATTCGAGAACCGCATGGTATATTGGTCCTCATATTCGAGTTTCTTCTTTGCAGCCTCCTCCTCCGCCTCGGGATTCTTCCCCGAACTACCGGTAATAGCATCTATCGCGGCAGGCTCGGGGAATAGGTTGATATGCCCCGAATCATCGATGATGGGTGCATCGTCCTTGGACGGTTTACGGACGAGGACGACATCATTTTCACGCTTTGTTTCTGCGCGTTGCGCATCCTCTCTAGCAAATCGAATATCGCGATCTGTCTCATTTTCGCCAGCTATACGTCGTCGTTTACGGTGACGGTGATCTCGAGGTTCTCGATGTTCTCGTTCCTTATCCTTTCGTTCGGCGGCGGTTGGCGCTTCTTGAACAGGTGGAGGGGATCTCGACGGAGAGCGGAGACCCCGTAGGACCTGTATACGCTTTTCGGCATCGATTTCCTGTAGACGCCGTTGTTCTTCTTCGCCACGCGCCTTTGCTTCGGCTTCATCGCGCCGGACGCGGGCGATGTTGTCTGTGTTGTAGACGTTCCATGACTTTTTGCCGAGAAGATGCCTGGAGAGGGGAGATAGTTAGTATCTCACGGGATGTAACTGACAACTGTAGTAGAAGGGATATAAACGAAGGCAACATACAATACCATCCTCTGAGAGTTACATATAGATTGCTTTGAAGCTTTGCATACGGACCATAAAAGGTTGAGAAAGGGTCTGGTGGATTGCCCTATCCATACGGAGCAACCGATGACGCCAAGCAAAACGATGCGCCACAGTAAGAGTTAGTAAGGTGGCGCGGAGCGTGGCTGAAACCAGATGTCCAACTACAACCACGACTGTGTGGCAGTTTACTTGGACGACAAGCAGCTAGATTATTGTTCCTCATAGATACGCTGTCCTAATCTCCATTATTCGGTTTGACGCTGATGCCTAATTATATCCTTTTCACATTGCATGTTTGATGATTGATATCTGTTCATACCCTTTTATCCAGCTGCCTACCAACCCCTCGAATTCCCCGCCTACCTAGAAGCCCTAAGCTAGAGACTGATTGCCACGACCTAGGAAAAGGGTGTTCTTTCACCATCAAACCGAAGACTATATATATGACTTGAAGGAGGACCAGATTCCTATGCTTTCAACTACCAGCCATCGACCAACCACTAGGCAAGATGTTTAACCGTAGCAACTTTCCCTCGGTCAATCCCTTTAGCTCGAGCAGCAGTAGCCCCGGACCTGGAGGGGACAGAACGGGCCCGCCGCGAGACCGCTACAATAGTCCTAATCAACAGTCATCTGGTTATGGGCCGGATCCTCGATTGGGTGGAGGGTATGCATCTCCACTCCGTCGACCTGATTCTGATTCTGACACACTGATGACTGACGGCTACGATGACAAAAGGAGCTACGACCGATCCCCCATGGCCCGCGGACCGCCACAACAACACATGCCTTCTAGACAGGGACCTAGTAGAATTCCACCGAGAGGAGGAGGGGGTGGCATGGATGACCGTGTCTGGTCTCTGCGTCCGGCGAAGAGCCCGGATAATTCATATACATACGGAAATCTGTACGTTGTTGGCATTCCAGGGAGTTTGCCTCCTCCTGGCCTGAACGGACCATTCAAATAGTAAGGGATACTGACAATTTTTCTGTTTTACAGCGTAGCGGTATCTCCCCATGACATTCCACCTTCCCGCGATGGTTCGGATGTCCTCGTTCTCATAAACGATATGTTTGTCTTTTCTGCCCGTCCCCTCGAAGGCTTCCCACCAGGGCACATTAGCATGTCTGATCCACAGAGAACGTGGGCACAAGTGGCATTGACGGATATGGTCACCGTTCGGTTGTATGACATTTTCAGCCAAGGCGGGCAATCATACCTTGCATCCATGGATCTGGAAATTGGGTTCGCCGGCAAGAAGCGGACGGAGACGCCTTATGATCAAGATCAGCTCGCGCGAGTCGTTACCCGGGTTAGTACTGCAAACTTTTACGGGATGGAACAGGAAAAGTTTATCATTGCTGACTCGTAATACATAGAACTTTGAAAACCAAATATTGGCCCCTGGTCAAAAGATTTTGATGGACGATAAAAGTATTCCTCTACTGTTAACAGTTAAGACGGTTCAACTTGGAGACTTAGCTTCGGAGAAAGCAAAATCGTCCTTAGCTCCGACGACATCTGATCCTACTGCCAGAGGAATCCTAACATCCTTTACTCTAATCAACTTTTTTAAAGATGCAAAGACAGGTATCAATGTGAAACCTTCCAATCGAAGACCTGCGGCAAACTCCATTATCCAACCGGATTTCAAATTTGAGAACATGGGAATCGGTGGCCTGGATGTGGAATTCAGCACTATTTTCCGAAGAGCATTCGCCTCCCGGATTTTCCCTCCTGGGCTCGTGGAGAAACTAGGTATTCAACATGTCAAGGGAATTTTGCTCTACGGACCGCCTGGAACAGGAAAAACTCTGATTGCTAGACAAATCGGCAAAATGCTCAATGCCAGGGAGCCCAAAGTCATTAATGGACCTGAGGTTCTGAACAAATACGTTGGACAGTCAGAGGAGAATATTCGAAAATTGTTTGCGGATGCGGAAAAAGAGTACAAGGAGAAGGGAGACGAAAGTGGGCTTCATATCATTATTTTTGACGAACTTGATGCGGTTTGCAAACAGCGTGGCAGCGGCGCGGGTGGTGGAACTGGCGTTGGCGACAGTGTCGTCAACCAGCTTTTGTCAAAACTCGACGGCGTTGATCAATTGAACAACATCCTCCTGATTGGAATGACGAATCGTATGGACATGATCGATGACGCTTTACTGCGGCCGGGCCGCCTGGAGGTACACATGGAAATTTCACTACCAGACGAAAATGGACGGGCGCAAATATTGAAAATTCATACACAGAAAATGAGAGAGAATGACATAATGGATAAAGATGTCGACCTTCTTGAGTTGGCCCAACTGACAAAGAACTTCTCGGGAGCAGAAATAAGTGGTTTGGTCAAGTCGGCATCTTCCTTTGCATTTAACCGACATGTAAAAGTGGGCACGATGGCTGGCATTAGTGATGATATTGTCAACATGAAGGTCAATCGTCAAGACTTCCACAATGCTCTTAACGAGGTAAAACCTGCCTTTGGCGTTTCCGAAGAAGAGCTCGAAAGCTGTCTACACGGCGGTATCATCAATTATTCACCCGAAATTAACAGCATCCTGGGCGAAGGCAAATTATTCGTCAACCAAGTGCGGGATCCTCAATCAACCACCTCACTCTTCTCCGTCCTCCTTCACGGACCGCCAGGCAGCGGTAAAACAGCACTGGCCGCCAAGATCGCCATCGACTCAGATTTCCCCTTCGTCAAACTTATTTCCCCGGAGGATATGGTTGGTTATAGTGAAGCCGCTAAGGTCTCACACATGAACAAGGTATTCATGGACGCATACAAGAGTCCCACCAGCGTCGTCGTGATGGATAACATCGAGCGAATCATTGACTGGGTCCCCATTGGTCCCCGCTTTAGCAACACGGTCCTACAGACCGTGATGGTATTGTTGAGAAAGAAACCGCCCGGGGACCGTCGCTTACTTATCCTTGCTACAACGACCGAACGCTCCATATTGAAGCAGCTTGATGTCTTCAACTCCTTTAATTCTGATATCCGCGTGCCGAATGTGAATACCTTCTCTGAACTGTCTTACATATTGAAGGAAGCGCAGGCGTTCTCTCCGCAGGAGACAGAAGGTGCGCTCGCAGAACTGCGTAGATTGACACAGAGCGAGCAGATCGGGGTTGGGATTAAGAGGGTGCTTCTTGGGATTGGGACGGCCAAGCAGGATACTGATAGGGCGGGACGGTTTGCTTCTGTGATAGCGAGGGCGATGGAGGAGCAGAATTATGCGTGACTGTAATGATGGGTTTATGACGTGTTAATATATATGAAATTCTTTTACGTCGGGCAGCGCTACTCTAGAAGTCCATATTAAGATTTGACTACATATGACCTTTTCTTTCTTTCTTTTTTTTTTCTTTTTTCTTTTGGATCTACACTACCTACTCCGTTCTACCTCCATTCGGACATATCCCACTTTGTTATTAGTCACACGAGCGGCCAAGGCGCAATTGCGAGTGATAAGGGTACGACAGACGAAACAATCTTAAGGCCGACCTTACTGCTCATCCTTAGATAACGTAGCCTTACTTTGTTGGCTTGGGGCTTCCTTCACCTATCGCCCCTAGATCCGTTTGTCAAACAGGCTCGTACCTTGTCTGTTGTGGATGTTGTTTGCCACTAAGGTCGTCTCTAGCATTTTGTTGACCGTTCAACATGGATTTAAAGCAGAAGAAATGCGGCCCAAATTGGAAACAGTTCAGCTTTCTTTTACCCATCCCTGTGAAGAATCCTATGGTTTCAAAAGGAGTCGTGTGTGTATAGGCCCGAGAGCCGAAGTGTTGGAGCGATCGGGCTATTTGAGGGTAGAAGAGGAGGAATGTGGTTTTTTGTCCCTACAAGGGGGCAACTAATCCCAGGATATTCTTTCACTTCTTTTGATTATCAGCCACCTATCTACATTGATTTTAGTTATCAAAGAATTGGGCTAAAGCGAAATGTTGGAACTCCGTTTGGTTTCAAAGTGGAGGCTGCAAACAACAAATTGCATCGTTACCTACCCACCAAGTTAATTAGGGTTAACTAAGTGGAGATTGGAATTGGGCAGGGGTTATTATTATTATTATTATTCTTCCATTATACTCATATGCAAGCGGAGCTTATGATGAGTCCTTGCATGATGTTAAATACAGGTCAAGTGTTGGTTATACAGGAGGAAATACAGGTGTTGAGACCACGCCAAGATAACAAGAACATAGGAAAATACAAAGGAGTGACAATTAGATACATGCGATAATAACTTCCCAGCCCAGGAACATAGAGCGATTCATTGAAGCGATTTGTACACCTCTGTATTTATTAGGAACCTGAGGTGCTTGAGTTCCGGATTTAATGTATCCCCTGCGGGTTTCGAACCCACGCGCCTTGGTTTCCCACGCCAAGGCGCTACCAGGTGGCCGCATTAACCATTCGGCCACCGGGGCATTGGGCAGGGGTAGTTAGAGCAGATCACATTAGGCTGAGCGGGTAGGGTAGGAGGGAACTTAGAGAAACCCTACCAATGTCAGAAAGAGAGGGGGAAAAAAGGAAAAAGGCAAGGAAGCAAAATCATCGCACATTGCCGTATTTGCACTTGTGCATCAGTAGATTGTCATGTCTAGGCTTCTGGAGTTTGGATGATGCTGATAGCGGCGGCTGAGCCGCCTTGGCGCGATGTCAATCCAATAATGGCGCAAAGTTCTTGCTGTAAACGCGATCATGGTAAAAATATCGGACATTGATATAAACACCACCTCGTCTACAACTGTGGAACACGCGATGCGATCGTTAATTAGACCGACTCTCGCTGTGGGGAAAAAGACATTCTGTTTTCGAGCCATGTCCTCACTTGCTTCTGGTCAGGTACTTTTAGGGGCCAAATGGAACTTACCGCATCTCCGACGACCCGCTTAAGGGAGATGGGTCACACCGGTCGACAGTCTATAAAGCTGAGGTTATACCGAAAGATGCAACTGATGACGCTCCACGCTGGTTTGTATGTTCTAGCTAAGCATTGAACCTGATGCTAACTCAACCAGGGCTTTCATCAAAATGCCTCCTCCAGAGCACGAAGCTTCTCTAAACGAGCTACAGCGTGAACGTGATATATATCGCCTGGCTTCTGTTAAATCGGCGGCGTCCTTCCGGAAGCTGTACGACGTGAGTAGCGACTCCATGGACATGGGCAAAACCGACCCTAAAAGTATACGGTATGTAGCCTTCGAATGGCTGGAGACCACTTTGCAAGACGTGGAATACCGCCCTGACATCCATAGCTACGCCTTGATTGGGGCCGTTCTGAGGACAGCTTTAGACAGTTGCGCCATTCTAGAGGATAAAACCCTGGTCAATACGGGTAGGGTCTCCAATTTTGAAGCGCTAGCATTTGCTGATTAGCTCAGATATTAAACCTGCCAGCATTCTACTTTCTGGTATCGGGACTAACCGAATTACTACGAAGGTGGGAGACCTGGGCAGTGGTGAGCAGAGTTTCGATTGAATACAGATAACCCTCAGCTGATAATGATGCAGTCAGTCAGGCTGGCTCTCGTTACCATGGCTAGCCATTCGCAATGCGAGCACCTGAGGTTTGGCAGGGTCGGCCATGCGCTGAGCCCGCGCAGGTCTGGGCAGTTGCGGCAATGTTGCTTGTGTGGATGAAGCCCATTTTATTGGGCACCTCGGGTTGCCCCTTTTTCTTCTTCGCTGAGCCTTGGGAGTATCATGAAGCTCATGCGGCTTTTTCCCGCTTGGGATGTTCCTCCGGTTCCACCCCTTAAGAAAAGTACTCTTCAACTAGACTTCATAGTGGCCAAGCAATGGATCGATGACCCCCACCAGACCCGCCACAGCCATCATACTTGGCGGACGAGTTACGATTGTTGGATACAATGGCAGAGATAAGGGATGTTCTTCGTCTCATGTTGGTTGTCAACCTTGCCGAAAGGCCATCGGCAGCAGACGTTCTGGTATCGAAAGAGTTTTCCGCCTTGGAAGAATCCCTTGCGAGGATGAAATAGACAGCGAAGTCACCCTACGTGCCTGGGGTAGGAATGTAGATTAGCGAACTATTCCACTCTACAATTTAGCCACTTTAAATTTATGCTCGTTTTCGCTCATTGCCGCAAATGGAGCATACGTACTGAGCATGCATCCTCCGATAACCTTGTCCCCTGCGCCCCTGACGAAAGGCGTTGCAGCGCTCCCCTATTCGAGAGATCCTCTTGCTAGTCCAATCAATCAATCATTATATCACTCTTGGTCTAAACATAATAAATATGATAGTGAGGTGGTCTTTTAACAACTTGAAGATATTTCAAGGAGATTATACCACACTTACTTTCATGTGGCTTGGTAAACTTCCCACCCAAAAAAAAAAAAAAAAAAAAAAAAAAAAAAAAAAAAAAAGGCGATTGTGACAAGTACACACAAAATAACTCTCATTAACCCATGGCTTGGGCATCGAAGATCAAACCCATATCAAGGCATGTGGCAGATGAAACATCATTATGACACACAATACACCAATACACATACTCAGATCTTTTTCTTCTCCAATGTCCTTTAACAAGTGGATCTCTGCATCATAGCCCGCAGCCATGTCTCTAAACTGTTGGTCTGGAACATTTCAGAGAATCGTCACAGTTGACATCAGATTCTTCCTGAATTCATTGAGAGACAATAATAACGTTTCGTGCCCCTGACATTTCAAGTCCTCGCAGCACTGCAAAATATTTGCATCTCGTTCAGTGGATAGGGTGCGCTGCGAGCTTCTGCCGAAAGCCCTGGATATAAGATGACTAACATCTGCTACCCATCTGGTGCCCGTCCGCCTTCGATCGTATCTCAAATTGCCCGTGTCTCTGTTGATTCCAAGCCCTCCGTAAATCTTGTTCGCCCCATTCAATAATAGCCAGAATTGCTCCACGTCTCCTTGGTAACGCTTTTAATAGAGCTCTTTCCAAAGATATACCTGTCTACCTCGCCGACGCTGGTTCCGGCTACAAGAGGCTGGTCGATGCTATCTCTAGGAAGCCATGACCGCTGCTTTCGAGAAAGTTAAAAAAGCATTCGAGATAGAGAAGCCCTTCAACCCTAACGACATGAAGTTGGCAAAACAACTCAAAATCACGTAAATAGCCACCTCAAGTCCTTAGTGCCTTATATTAGGCGACGACAACACCGAGATCAAAATAGGACATGTTACAGACGACGAATCTCAACAGTCAGGGAGTATTTTATTATTTTATCCTCTTTCTATGACTATGCAGCTGATATCCATGAATAGGTAGCCAATTAGGCTCCCTACCTGTCTCGTGGCACCAACATTCAGATAGTTTAATCCGTACTAACTATGGGTAATCATTCATCATGATTCAAAAAAAAAGGGGGTCCCAAATTTGGAACCATAAGTTAAGCATGGCTGCATGGTGTACAGTACATACAATAACTATCCGTTCTATATCCGCTATATGGTGTAGGGTTTCCACCCTTATTATTTAGCTAGCAGCTCGCTCGTGACCTTCGGCTCTCGTCGATATATCTCAATTCCAAGGCTCTTCTTCAATCTTCCAAGCCCGCAACTACGTACGCCTTCCATCACCCTGGGCTGGCTCCCTCAGCAAACCTTTCAATTTCTCCTGGGTGCGAGTGCCGAAGTGAGTAGTGAAAGAGGTGTCCAACCGGAAATCACTCACAGGATATTCCTCATATAGCAATTTTTTTAGAGATCGTACAGGAGGGCAGCATAATCCTTGATAGTGTCGGGCTGTTTGTTGTCTTCTCTATCGTTAGCAGCTTTGAATGGAAATGATATATCTCGGGGGGGGTGAAGGGTTATATATACACATCCAGCGCTCCTACTGACCTCCAATAGGACCCTTGATAACTCAGGTCACCTTGAATCGTCCCGTGGTAATACCTACAAGATGGGATTATTAGGGGATTTGAAGTTAGAGCTCTGGCATTCTTCAATGGAGGGTGAGTTCTTCGATGTAGGAATAGGTTTGAGGAAGAGCTTGAGCGGGAATGTTAAGGCTCTGAAAAGATACTTGTTGAGAATATATTAGGGTTGTTGTACGAGAAAACAGTGAAATGAATATGAGTTGTGAAGGGTGTGATGATTGTCAGGCACAGAACTTCAGGGAGGAGTTAATTTATCCATGCCAGTTAAGTGCTATCCACTTGATTTGCATAACACACAAGCTCAAGGGATCTATCATTGGTCAACTACTTAAAGGCGACCTTCATATTTCCCTATTTTACATAGCAGGATGTCCCCAAAAATTCTTGTCTTTAATCTTTTGCAAATGCTGGGATGGATTGGGCGAATATTGTATTTTACAGTCCATCTCCCCTTTTCCTGGTACATGGTATTAATCATACGAAGCGTGGGGGTGCATTTATGTAGGTACTTCCTGATCTTTAGATACTCTGCCTACTACTGCTATCCCTTACCATGTATACGTGCCCTAGATCGTTGCGGTCTGGTCTGTTTAGGGTACATACATCCTTTACATACCATACAGAATATAATACAATACTGTACCAATAGCCGAAAAACGTCATCTCGTTGCTGGGCCTCGCCCCTGCATATCATAGCGGCATGACTTACGGCTAACTGGCCCGTGTACCTGGTGGGTGGGTGGATCATGGTGGGTCGTCCGCGCTTAGAAGTGCCAGGGGCCGCCAGGGGAAGGGACGGGAGAAAGGCGCCCCAAAAGCGGCAAGGGAGTTGGACGAAAACGTGGGGTGGAGCGGGGAAATGGTGGCGGGCGGGAACATCACCATTCACGGCGGAGATTCGGAAGGTACATCTCATCGTGATGTGGAATGTGGAGATAGCGGAATTGCTGCTACGATAGTCATAGGTCCGGCATATGGCCCTGGGGAATGTTTTCGGCGAATCAATCGCGGAGGGGCCTTCGTTGGTGCTATTCCCGTGACGCTCATGTGACGTGGTATTCGTTCTAGAATGTTTTGAGGAGCAGTACAGCTGCAGGGCGCTACTGGGCTCTACCGGGCGCTGCTGTCAAGTTCCCAGACGCGCAGGTGCGGCGGTCCAGATTGTAACTGCCGTCGTAGCGAACGGTAGGGCTCCTAATCGCCCACCTATCCGATCCCTTTGGCTGGCTGGTCCGAAAAGGAATTTGTCGTAAGCAGAAAAAGCAAAGAAAATCGACTGCTCAGGGGGGTTAAAACGGGTATAAAAATAGATTTCCTAGTTCGAAAACGGGAGTATAAAAACCGATATAAATCTCCACCACCCATAAAAGAAACGAAACTAAAGCCAAAATCAGAATACATATCAAGAAAGCCCAGATTTCCCTCTCCAAAAGTCACGAGGCTGTGACTTAAAATCCGTAGTAAATATACCAGGCAGCCTGTCCGAATTCCAAAATAACGAAAACTGTAAGAAAGAGATTTTTTGTTGACAAAGGTACAAAAGAAGCCACCGTCATGAGTCGTTAAATCATTAAAGCGAGGGTTGAATTATAGGGGTATCAAATTTACGACAAAGTTCAGTAGCCAGCGGGATGGGCATATTTGTTTGTCGCGATGCGGTACTCGTCTGGCAAAGTCCGCTCGGCTTTCGCTCTCATATTGCTGCAACACCAATGGCAATTAGACTCAGGAACAATAAAAACGAGAATTTCGAGTGCAGGGGGTAAAAATGCCAAATATCGAAAATTCTCGAATTTTGCGTCTGCCTGAAAATGCCAAGACGCGATGTGACGGCGGAGCCCGGCGGGAATGCATCTCCGCTTGGCGGAGCGGAGTCCACATGATCGAGGTAACGATATTGAGGGGGGGGAGGAACAAAAAAAAAAAAGGAAATGTGGCAGCTTACCTGACCCGTTTTTGAGTCCACTCGAGATCCTGTTTGGTCTCCTTGGCGGCCTTAATGCCGTCGGAAAAATTGGCGCGCGCATTTTTGAGTCGTCGCTGAGCAAGCGCTTGGAGTTCCAAGAGTTCTTGCTGTTTGGCGTTGAGATGGCCGGAGCTATAGGGGGAATTAGTTTGGTGAGACCAGAGATTTCAAGATGAAGCCCGGCCAAGAAACCCAAAAGCAGCGGCACTTTGCAGATTCGGCAGTGCTGCTCTCTAATTGATTCAGGGAAAGACTCACAGTTTCGCCTGCTTAGCTACCCCTTTGTCCAATCGGCTGGGGTCGAAAACATTGGACATGCGGTCATTCAGCATATCCATCACATCGACACCGGAATAGCCTCCGGAGGAGGTATCGAAGGTTTCACCGCTCGCACTGCCGGTCGTAGTGCTTGCATCGGATATTTCCGGAGGCGAACCAGCCACACGGGAGATGGGATAGAGATTTGCACCCGCGGGAGCCTTTGAAGGCATGGCGATGGGGAGAGAAGAGGCGGGCTGGTAGTAATTGCCTCTGATGGAATCCATTTTGGTCTTTTCGGCGAAAAACGGGGAATTTCCCTTGTTTCTATTTGCTTCGAGCTTCTTGAGTGCCTTGAAGGGAGCAAAATTGGTGCTCGGGAGTAACAGGCAACAGGTCCAGTCTTCTCAAAAAGAAGTGGAATTGGAAATTGGTAACAAATGACAGACTACAGCGCAGGGGAGGGGGACGGATGTTTTCTCTTCTTCACTATTGGAACAAACAATGGGTGTCTGGTAAGAAAAAGGGTATCAAGACAGAGAGGGGGAGTATAACGAGCAATGGGTAGTATCTGATATATACTACAGAAGAGGTTGAGTATAGCTGAGGGAGTCGTGGAGGGCTGTGAAGGCAGGCAGGTATAAGATGATGGTATAGGGTAGAGTCAATAAGAAGGGGCCGGTAGGAGAAGTCGGTGAAGATGCTGAAGCTGATGATGAAGCTGAAGAGAAGAACGAGAAAATAAGGAAGAGGAAGAGGAAGACAATGAGGAGGAAAAGGAGGAGCCTTTTATAGCCACGCCGGGGAGCCATCATGCCTATTCAGGAAGAGGAAGCGAGACTGATAGGGGGGGAGGGAATCCGAGGGAGAAAGAGGAGAGAAAGAGGAGAAACGAGGACAAAGGCCAGACGGAAAGGCAAAACGCAAAAATGAAGCACCGTCCTCCAATGGCGGTTGTCCTCTGTCTCCATCCCCCCCTCGTCGCATCCCTTCACATCCCGGCGCCACTCGCTCTCCGTGGCAGCCCCTATCCAATCCCCCCTTTGCCCCTTTCGGAAGTGTGTGGGACGCTCACCCAGCCCGTTCCTCTCTACTTAGTCGGGCTGCCTGCTGCTCCAGCCCAATCCGCGTCCATTGCGCCCCTCCCCCCCATTCACCTTTGAACCCCCTGCTATAACCCCCTCCCCCTCGCCCTCCTATGTCCGATTCCCGATTGGCCTCAGTTAGGGTTCACTGACCCCGCTCACCAGTCCACAAAACGAAAGTCCAAGTCCACAGTTCCCAGCCCGTTCGAGTTTTCATCTCGGCCTAGTTGAGCCCATTGAGTCCTAGGCACCCCCCGTCTTGTAGTTTGTATCCCTAGTTTTCTTTTTTTTCCTTCTGGGAGGGGGCGAGAATCCTGTGGAACGGCGGCAGAGGCCCTCCACCGCTTTCCTGGGCAGCCAGTTATAACGCGGCGGTTAGGATAGGGGTGGTGGTGGGAAGAGATGGCAAGGCAATGCTAGCGATGATGTGACGGGTGACAGGATAAGCAAGCAGAGGGCTAAAGGCGGCGAGAGATTCTTGGGATTGGGCTGCGGCTGGTGGGCGGGTTTGGTTGGCTGGATCCTTGGTTAGGCGTTGATGGTTAATAAATGTTATATGGCCAGAAAACGGGGATGGTATTGGGAATTCGGTATTGAGTATTGAGTATTGAGTAATGGGTAACTATCGTATTATTTCCGGGTGTGGGGGTTGTTCTGCTCTGCAGGCGGGTGTATCGTATAGTTTGACATAACATATAAATATGGCATCGATGGTTAGTGGGGATACTGTTGGGAGAGACACCAGCTTGACATTCCATTGATCAAGCATGCATGACTAAGACATAGATAATTTCAGATAATTTCAATGCTGTAGTGGGATGGAATGGGGGGGAAATATCTACGATTTCACAGAACAGATGCTTAAGGATAAATATTTATAAACATCAGATTCTGTAGACAGTTAGTTACATGTATTTTATAGTTCTAGGTCTGTTTTGTTTTGCTATCATGTTAACTTGTCGAATTAACTTATTAACTAAGTAATAACTAATGAACCTTGTGTGCCTTCTTCTGCTCCAAATTGACAATTATCGAGCGTGTTCACTTTCCCAGGGCTCCGGGGCTGTGAAATGTAACACACATGGACAGTACAGTACGTACATGCCCTTTCTTTCTCCTATTTTCTCCCTCTCTTGATCAATTAATGTCAACAGAGTTGTCCAAAACAACCGCCAAGCAACGTCAAAACGGTTTCAAGTGAGCGGAAGTGATCTCCAAAAACCAAAGAAGGCAGCAAGCAGCAAAAGCAGGGTCCAATAATGCTATCAAAAAAGAAACGGAGCCGATCCCGCCCGCCATAATGTAACTAATGTGCCTAATAATATGGTTGGGAAGAAAAAGAATGAAAATCAAAAGACCCGGCGAAAAATAAAACGGCGCAGAGTTGGACATCTTTGCATGATAAAGGGCAGCAAGCGGAGGCCAGAATGGGTGAAGAAGGTTTTCTGGTCTCGCCCAATTCCCAACGACATAGCAAACCGATCGAATCAATCAAATTCGATCAACGACACCACCTGGGCAGCCCTTTTTTTTTTTTTTTTTTTTTTTTTTTTTTTTTTTTTGGGAAAAACCCCAGTCTAGGCTGTGGGAAAGAGGGGAAATGACGAGATGGATTCCACCAATACTCAGATGTATTGACTTTGTAGAACGGTTGAAAATAGAACTTTTTTTGGCTGCTTCTGTAAAAGAAGGAAAGAAAGAGAAAGAAGAAACATAAAGGCAACAGAAAACACAAAGAAATGGAAAAGGAAAAAAAAAATATCCAACTTATTCACTTTTTTAACAGTTTGCAACGTGTACCCTCTTTCTGATCCGAAACAGACTAACTATCAAATCGAATTATATGCCGGGCAGCTAAATTCTCAATGCACATGGGAAAGGTACTGTGAGATCATGAAAGAGATGAAGCGCTTGGATTCTAAAATATACACAAGCCTGTGACACCACCCTGTTTTGTTGAACGTTTTACTCCTTAGCAAACTATGATCAGGTATAGCTCACGGGCACGGCTCTATTGTACTGAACATACATTACTGGCGAACCAGCTCCGAGGCGAATAGATAATAAAGTATCCCATGAATAAGTAAAATATTGCTCAATTTGTTCCCCTCCCCTCTCCTCCCCTTATCGTTTCCCTTGAGACCCAACATGGATAAGCTCGCGGATGGAAGCAGGGCAGAGAATAAATAAATGCTCCTTCTCCCTCCACACCTGCACCGAAATTTGTCGGCCGCGAGAAAATTGCTTAGAGTGAGTGGCAGTGGATATCAATATCGATGACAAGGCCCATGATGCGGAAGTAGTGTAAATATGCACTGTACACCGCTTTCAATTTCGAAATTCCCCCAGCATGCGCCGAGGGTCATCTGATTCCAAGATGGAATGACATGGTTCTAACTTGATAGGCATGTCTTCCAACTTTCCGCTAGCAAGCGTCTTGACAGGCATTCGAGGGCCGCGGTTGGACACCGCAAACGAAGTTGCAGATAGCTAAATGCTTTCGCCTGGGGTGGGGTATTTATTTTGATTTGTGGAATGTCGGGGTCGGGGTTCTAACTCTCATCACACCCGAGTATAACTTTCCTCACCCGATTTCAATATTTTTGTAGGTACTATACCATACCTCGATCGGGCCCGGCAGCCCATTCATTCTCTACCGAGTTGCCCTAATTAACTCCACGGCTTTGCAGATCCTGCGTTAAAGGGTAAGTTACACGTTAAACAATTCGATCCATTCTTAGACGGCGGACGACCTCATGTGCGAACATGATTTTATCCTATATAGTATACAAAATCATTGTGCTGAAGCGAACATCAAAAAGTGTCTTGGTGATGGGAAAAGGGGTAAAACCCCTGTGCTCACGGAAGTATCTTTGGGAGTTTCACCGTAAGAGTTCCTGCAACTATTTAAGCTAACCACAACTGAAACTGTTGGTTAGTAATGGAAATGAATATAAACATGAATCATGGATTGACAAGTGGCGAGCAACCGAACTCTTCAATTTTGCTTTGTTGATGCGAAACCCGCATGGGCTACATCTGTACAGTACGGCGGGTTCCATTTTGCGGACAGGGCAGCCCGTCAAGCTGAGTGGTAGCTTAAAGAGTGACCGAGAGGAAGAGAAAGCATCATGCAGGCGGTTTCGAGCAAGCCATGGCATCAGAGACCCGCTATGCGTAGACAATGTGTGACATGCATTGCTATGCTCCTCCAAGGCAGTTTGCAGTTTCCACTCAATTGAACCCGATGATTCTAGTGAATATCAATCTATTAATACTCCCGAACTAACGGTCCTCCTTTGTTGTCTCCGAGATTGATGAACTGCCTGCCATAAATCACATATGTCCACGTACATACTTCCTCCGACAGAGATATGGAGAACGCTCAACTGGTCGAAGATTTCTACGCGTGGGAGGGAAATTGGAGAGCGGGAAAAGAACAAGGGAGAGAGGAGAGAGGAGACGAAACCGAGGGAAGGAGGAAAAGAGGAGAAGAGGAGAAAAAGAAAAAAGAGAAAAAAAAGAGAGAAGGAGAGAGAAAGAAGAGGGGGAGGGGGGGGGGTTTATATGTTTTCCATGCGGCTCTTAATACCCATTTCGTCTTCCCGCTACCTGCGAGGCCTGCCGGACATCGTCTGTCTGAATGAGGGTGCGGGGGTGCGGGCATATAGGATAGCCAGGAGGAAAGAGCTCATCCCACCTTGCGTGTTGCGCCCCGCCCTTTTTCCATCCCCATCGCACCACCCTAGGACCCCTGGACATCGTTCGTCTGATGGTACCACTTCCTCATCCTGCAGCTCATCTTGACTTCTAGCATGCATCCTTTCCTTTTTTCCTTATCCCGCTTATGCCTGGTCAGGTCAAGCCCTACCACCCACCACCCCCACCAACCCTTCACCCCTCCCCCCCGCGCCGGGGTTTTCCCACTTATTGGCACTATTGGCCCGCCATAAGCAAGCGTACCACCAACATTCGCTCCACCTTTCCCCGTGTGCATTATTTACATCTCGCCCGCCCGCCCCTTCCTGGCAAGCGAACCATCACTCTGACCTACCATCAACCCGGGCTCTATAGATTCTATCACCATTTTCCCTTCCACCTTCTACCTTCCGCCTTTCCTAACGCGAGTACAACCACCGCCAATATTGAATTGAAGCGGCCATCCCACAACACAACCAGCTCAGCGTGTAGCGTGGATATGTCATGAGCGTCCCGAGTCGATATCTGCAAAACCTGATGGACTCAGCCTCGTGCTTTCCGTCAACTTGGTCATCGTCTCGCCTTTATTCTGAAGCGGGAGGGGTTATGCTTTTCCTTTCTCCTTGGCTTGTAGGTTAAATGCGTTCGTTGTTCGTCGAGGGTGGATGAGCGCTCCTGACTGTCGAGTGAATGAATATTCATTGTTGCATATATTCCGCTGGATTCTCGCGCTTATCCTTACGGGGTTTCCTTTTGGTCTCATGTTTTGTTCTCACGGCCATCCTACATAGGTACTGAGATTCTCTTCGAAAACTACGAATGATCAGGCTGATAGGAAAGACGTATATCAGGAAATCTGGAGCAAAATCTCATGTATAGTGACCGTAGCACCTTCTGGTTATCCTTAACCATTATCGTTGTAATGTCTTGTCATCTAGTCTCTAGCATGCTCTATCTGTCGTCTACATTTGTAAAATGCACCTGTATAATTATATATCATAGAAGTATAAGGAAAGGAAGAGCATGCGAATGTAAGCTATAATATATATTGAAGCAATTAACACTCAACTCGGGGTTGGATATTCTTCCCACCCACATAATTCCATGGCGAACGTAAGAGATGGAAAACATAGGTGAAATAACAAGAGAGAAGAAAGGTTCAACAGAAATTTAATAATAGTAATAGTAATAATAGTATATAGAATGAGAATAAACAAACACAAAGTGGAAGAAACCTAAAAATCGTACCTCGAAGCGGGAAGGAAAGAGGGGAGGGAGAATTTAGAAGGGGAATATATATATGTAGATAATGTAGAAAGAGTAGAAAGAATGTAACAAAAACTGAGGAAAAAGAGAAAACCCAAAGCCCGTATGCACAGAGTTATTGCAATTATGAGAAGTAGAAAGAAAACGCCAATAGCAGTGATAATAATCCAAAACAGCAAGAGAATCCAATTTTATCCAACAAGGACAAAAAGGAACAAAGAAAAGAAAACAGAAAGACTTAAAAAGGGAAATTTCCCCAGGTTTTCATGATTCCCATCGCCAAAAATGACAAAGAACAATGCAGCATTGACACAGCATGTATATGTGTGTAGGTATGTTTTGGGAGACACGAAGAAAAAAAAAAAATCAACCTGTAATCAAAGAGTTGTGAGAAAAACGCAGAAAACATAAAAATCTTTTTTGTCTAGAACAATGGAAAAACAAGCCAAGCCGAACGGCAGCTGCCAAACAGGGAGGTAAAAGTTGTGTGGAAAGGGGTCAGTATCTCAGGATGTGAGCAGCGGGTGAGGTGTTAAAATCCCATCCCCACCTTCCTGCTCAGCGCGTATCTTCCTTCGTTTTGAAAACATCACACCAGGATTTGATACACACTAGAGAAGAGAAGACAAAGTACAGATAGAAGTTTGGATAGACGAGCTTAAACAGTAAAGCCACCTGTCTAGAGCCTCTATCCTCTCACAGGCTCCTCATCAACGCTGCTGCTGCTGCTGCGACGATGACGGTGACGACGAATTCCCTGATTTATTCCGATCCCTAAGCAGGATCTGGGGAACACGGGGATCCAACAGCTCCATCATCATTTTGCCGAGTTCATTGTGCTTGATAGGTTTCGTCACGTAGTCATTGAAGCCGGCGCGTGAGGCGTCATCGATCTGATCCATCATTGCGTTTGCGGAGAGCGCCATGATGGGAATTTGCGGGAAGTGGTTCCGTTGTTCCCAGGAGCGGATTTCTTGGCAGGTTTCGTATCCGTTTTTAACTGGCATTTGGATGTCGCACTTTTAACAGAGTTGCCGGTTAGTCATATGACCCGGGAAAGGGAAAGGATAGAATAGGAGGATATAATCTTACTATAATCAAGGAGTAATAGCCGGGTTCTTTGGAAAATACCATGTCGATGCATTCCTGGCCGTTGCCAGCCGTTTCAGAAGCCAACTTAACCTTTTCCAAATATTTCAACATGACCTATTAATAATAAGGAGGAAACGTTAATAAAAATTACAAAAACGAATAATGGAACACCTGACGAGAATCACATACCGTCCGATTAGTCTCATCATCCTCCACGAGCAAAATACGATATCCCTTATTTCCAATGACCTCCTTAACAATCTTCGACATGGTCTTGAAACTATTATTAATCTCCCGCGCCATATCCTGGTTTCGATCATTGCTGAGATCCCGCTGGTTATAAGGGTCAAAGATCCTTGAGAGTGATGAGGGTTTGACAGGCTTTGGAACCAAGAACCCTTGCCCGCCAGCGGCACAGAATTGCTCGTACACATCACTTATCTCTCGTTTCTGGTAGATATCCGAGACAATGATCATGGTCGGTGGTGCGCTTTTGATATCCTTACTATTGCAATCGGATTGGAGAATCATTTGCATAGTTTCCTTGACATCGTTGGCATCTGGAATGTTGATTGCTAGGTGGGTGAAATTGGGACATTCGCCGCCAGCAACAAGATCCTTCCAGTCTTCAACATCGAGAACGGCAGTAGCTTTAGACGTGGCCTCTAGAGGAATAACTTGTTCGATGTGTTGCTTCAAGGCCTCGCGGGCATAATCGAAAGGACATATTATTAATACATGGTATGACGGAGGGAGAGGGGCGGACTTTTGAGATGTAGGACTGCTAACAATAACCTCAGTTCCGGTCACGTTGTGCGTAGATATATCGAAGGATGCGGTTTGGCTAGGCTGATCAGTTTTTGCGGGAGTTCCTCCACCTCGGGAGGATGGAGGCGTGTTGGTTTTATTTGACGCAAAGGAAGAACCGGATAATTGTTTGCGGGACAAGCTCAAGGCATCTGAATTTGTCGGTGAGTGTAAGCTTAGCATGTCTTGAGTGAAAGGAAACTCCTGTTGGTTTGGGCTCTTCAGTGCAGAAATGTCGTCTATGGGCTGAAGATATCGATCATCGAGGTTGGAGTTCGATAGGTCCTGGGGCGGCGGCGGTGGTGGTGCATCGACCTTAACAAAGAACGAGAACTTGGCCCCTTGGCCCTCCTTGCTTGTCGGAGTTAAACGCCCACCATGCATCTCCACAAGCTGTTTGGACAAAAAGAGGCCAAGCCCACTTCCTGCATGTTGCTGGGACGCGCTCCCCTCGATTTGGCTGAACCTTTGCATTAGCCGCTCGGCGTCTGTGGAGCTAAAACCCTTGCCGGTATCAACAACCTCAAAATTCAAAAGAATCTCCGTCCCTTTTACAGAAACTGAAGGGTCGTGGTGGATTGAACAGCGCGTGTATATTTCTCCCTGGGACGTAAACTTGACTGCGTTGCCCATCAAGTTTATAAGGATTTGGCGTATTCGGAACCTATCCCCAATCACCATGGGAGGAACATCTGACTCGACGAGATAATTCAACTCTAGTCCCTTATCTATCGCTCTCGACCCAATCGTATCAATCACATCTTCCACGATAGAGCGAACATGGAACCACTGTTGCACAATGTTCATCTTCCCCGCTTCAACTTTGGATACATCCAAAATATTGTCCACAAGCTCACGCAGGTTGGTAGAACTGTTCTGGATAGTATCGAGCATACGTCTTTGATCGTTGTCTAGCTGCGTATCCAAAATAAACGGAATTGTCCCCAATATTCCATTCAGCGGCGTCCTGATCTCGTGGGACATATTACTGAAGAACTTCGTCTTTGACTCCATTTCCCTATTCAGCTTCCGTTCCAGAAGCTTTCTATCGTTGATATCTGTGCAGGTACCATACCAGGAAGCGTCGCCATCACCAAAACTCGTCGTCTCCACTTTCACAAGGCGAACAAGATGCCATCGGAAATCACCGCCCCTCGATCGCAGCCGGATTTCAGTTGTATACGAATATCTCCCATTTTCATCTTTCTGTATTGTAACCACACCCTTCCCAACTAGCTCATGAAGGGCATGAGTTAACCCTTGGTATGTTGAACGTCGGTTCTCATCACGCATCGAATTGGTTCGGGAAAGTGGAGGCTTACTCAGTAGCCCGCTCGAACCCGAATCAGCGTTTTCGTCATAAGCCTTCAAACCCCGCGGGGGATTAATGATACGCCCAGATTCGATTGGATTATCCGAGTCCAGGGTTATTTTTAGTGGGAGCAAGATGCCGCATTTTTCAAGGTCATCCGGGTGGATATGTTTGGCAAAGCCTAAGTTAAGGGCATCCTCCAGGGATTGACCTGTGTACAGCTGCCACTGTTCATTGGCTGAGATAAGCCCTCGATATTCAGCAGCCTCAAACA
Source organism: Blastomyces dermatitidis ER-3 (assembly GCF_000003525.1). Lineage (NCBI taxonomy): Eukaryota > Fungi > Ascomycota > Eurotiomycetes > Onygenales > Ajellomycetaceae > Blastomyces > Blastomyces dermatitidis. The sequence continues at coordinate 7,700,414 of NW_025544774.1, forward strand.
CCACTTGGGGTATTGAATTGGCTAGCGCTTTATACTTTGCATTCGTGGCAAATAGCTCCCTCTCCTGCGCTGCCTTCATTTCAGCAACGTGCTGCTCGTGAACATCAAGAAATGACCCAATCCAATAAAGCAGCTCCCCCGTCTGCGATAGCAAAGGATTCGCACGGAAAATAAACCAACGATAGGTCGACTCGTCGTTGTATCGCTTAACGCGAACTCGCTCCGTAAACTGGGACCCCGATCGAAGCGCCTTTGCCCATTCCTTTAATAAATTCTCACGTTCACTCTCATGTACATCAAGCCAAGGGTCTCTGGCACGTTGCTCATGTGGTTGGTTTTTTCGGTAATAATCGAATTTATCATTCGTCCAAATGACTTCTCCGATGTGGGGCTTCGCCAGAAATAGGTGTAACGGTACCGAATTGAGCATCAGCTGTGCGATGGTATCTGGGAACGGTCGAGGTGGGAGTTCTCTATGTAGTTGTGTAGCAATCGAAGCGGACGAAGCATATCGTGAGGAGCCTTGCGGTGATGTAGCCATACTCGGGGCCCTGGACGATGGGGTGGGCACTAAACCAGGATCTCTAGAAGTTAACTCATCAAACTCTGTAGATGCACCCCGCGATGACGCAGGGCGGGGCGATATTAAAGCGGAAGGCTCTCGCATTTGTTTTTGTTGCCTTAATCTTTGTTGGTTCATCATACCACCAGGTTGCTGCTTGATATTGAAATAACTGTCCGAGTTGTCTGAAGAATGTCTCGACATTAGCCCCGGCGTAAGGTAGATGTCACGAGGCATACCGCCACTAAATTCTAAGCCGGGAGTATTCGACCCTGACATGGCGGAATTGGATCTGCTGGTATCCGATCGCTGGAGCGGGCTCGGTATGCTTGAATGGCCTTGCAGTGAAACATTTTCTCCCAACGGGTAGTTAACGTGACTGCTGAGCCCTGCCACCAATTCCATTTCACTACTGGCGTCGGAGAAGGTTCCGCCAAGTCCAAGGATATGTCCGAATTGCCGCGTCCTTGAAGTTGCGAGTTGCCTTTCGAGCTGGCTGTACTGTTGAGCCAGGCAAAATGAGGTAGTGAGGTGAGGAAGGAGGTACTCGAGAGACTTCCTCAGGTTCGCTGGGTAAGGGACAGTTGAGGTGAGGATGGAAATGATAGCAACAGGAAATCTCAATGTGTTTGAAGAGGGTTGTTTCGACGACGAAGAGTGTATCAAGGGTATGTGTATGATTGTTTTGGCAAGATCAACGCCAATGGCTGCGATAGGTCGGTTCGTAGAATAATCATGTAACGGCGGACTCGAAGCAAAGGCATCATCAATCTTGCTGCTGTTATTGAAGAAAGGATTTTGCTCTGGATCCGAGCGGGCGGCGGGCGATGGAGCAGGGGATTGCGCCCAGGGCGACTGGGGAACTTGTTCGTACTCTTCATATGAATCTGAACACGAAGAGTTGGGTGGAGAGGCATCATCGTGACTATAGTTAGGGACAGAAGGCCTTGGTAGCTCCGTTATCGTCTGTGTGGTAGTACTCGTACTTGACGCAGAGCAGATGCTCGTTCGACCAATTGAAACATTGCAGGTCGTAGGCTCGCTAAGAACTGTAGCAGCCGAGGGGTTCTGAAGTGTGTCGTCCTTCGACGGCGGCTTCGCGATAGAGTCGTATAGAGGCGACGCCATCGGATGTTGAGAATATTGTCTCGTTAACACGGCGGGTTTCGTTCTTCCAAAAAGCTTCACCACGCCTGTTCGTTTTATTAGAGGGTCCGATTCAACTTCCAAAGCACGAGGAACAGGGAAAACTGCCACCGATGGGCATGGGACACATTCCGTCGAATTTACAGAGGGCTCCGAGCGCTGTTGATCTGACGTCGCGGTAGGCATATGATCTGCCGACTCCGTTGACTCTTCGTCATCTTTTGTTCCATGTTGCATCGTGGCAGGGCTCAACGAGCTTTTCGTCCGCTTGGGTGCATCTGGTCGTACACTTTTGTCACGGCTACCCATATTTCCAGGCCTCCCGAAACCGGCGAATGAATGACGTGCAACCATAGGTGGACGCTTTTCAGATGGCGTGAGAACCTGTCCGTTCAGTTTCGTAGATTTATTGTTATTGTGATTGTTGTCCACATCAGTGGTTTCCCGGTCAGAAGAATCCTTTAATGAGGTTTCTGCCCCATGATTACCTGTTGTCGCTCCAGCGGACGACAAAGAGGTCCTATAGCCATATAAACTATACGTTGCCTTTTGACCCCATGGTACATTCTCCAGGTCGGTACTATCTCCAGGTATCGCTAGGGCGGCTCTTTCAGCGCCAAAATGGGCATGTAGTACCTTCACTGTATTCGACCACCAGGCATCCAATCCGGCCTCGGCATTCAGCACCAATGTAATGTCGTAGAGGTTCGGGGTAGGATACCGCGGGTCTTCAGCGCTAGTGTCAGCGTTGTGGGCCATGAAGTAGTCTTTCCTCCATGTCGAACCATTCGCTTCAGTAAACACAGGCGCAGGGGTGGAAAGAGGCGACCTATTCCTCCGGGGCTTCGTTCTACGTATCGACAAGCGCTTCACGATCGGTCGCGCATCAGCGAAGGGGTCGAGAGAATGATCTACAGAAGTGGCTAAGGATGAAGGCGTTGGGAATGGAAACGCAGATAATTCAGAATGATCGGTCTGCTTGGGCGATCTGATCGTCCGGGACGAAGAAGAAGAATCAGTGTGGCCGCTGGACTTTGAGAATGAAGCTGGAGGAATTGGGGTGTTAGAGGGCGATGAGGGCGTAGAATGAATGGTTCTCTTGGTTTTGCGAGGCGACTTCATACCCTGGCTCGAATCAGGAGGCGCGCCAGTGTTGAAAGTGTAAGAGTTAGAACGGGAGTGAGAGACAGAGATCCCCTCCATGTGCTTCCGCAAATCATCTAGGGTGTGCATGCTCTGCCGTTGGCTACGATGTGGCAGCCCGGGTCTCCCATGGCGTGATTCGGGAGAAGAAGTGGACTCCGCAAAAGACTCGGGCACGCAGGTGGCAGCAGCAGTGGGGTTTGGAGAATGGGCAGGCGCGTCAGCCCCAGGGGTATCATGCTGCTGCATCGAGAGCAATGGAGGGTCGGGGTCGCGCTGGACGAAAGGACTCTGACTGGCAACGTGAGATCTCGAGGGACGTCGATGAGGGCAGTTGCAGGAGGCTGCAGACGAAGGGGCCTTAGTTGGGGAGGGAGGCAGTGGCATCCTCATGCTGCTGGGGACATTTGGTCCTCCTCCGCCAGCGCAGACTTAATCCTCGTCGTGAAATTGGAGACTACCGCCTAGGAAAAAGGCTAGCATGTCTTTCGGAATATGACCTACGAGACCGACAATAGGATCCTTGCTTAGAGAGATGGAGAGTACTACTAAAGTACTGTACAAGACTGGAAGGATCAAATGGGACTGGAATTGAGAAGTGGTGAGGTCGAGTGGTGGTAGCGTAGGTGGTGTATATGGGTGTGTGGTTGGTGGTGGTGGTGGTATGTGGTTGGGAAGAGATGAGGTGGTGGTGGTCGGTGGCTGCGGTTGGCTGGAGAGGTACGTACTGAGACTAAACGAGTAGTGCAGCGTGGGTGTAGTTGTAGTTGTAGTTGTAGTTGTGGTTGTGGTTGTGGTTGTGGTTGTGGGCATGGGCGTGGGCGTGGTTGCTGGAGAAAGTCCCAGCGGCTCGGGGGCATTTGGCGCTGGCAGCAGACGAGACGGCAGTCTCAGACTCTCAGGTGGTCAGTGTCGGGCAGGAGTGAGCGATGTAGGGAAAAATTATGGAGGAATGAAAGAACAAGCAACAAGAGTGTTGTCGCCATGTTCCTGGGCCTTGGCATAAATGACGTAGTAGGTTGCTGCACAACAGAAAGGCAAAAGAAGACTTAAAAAAAGATTAAAATAAAATTAAAAATAAACCCTGTTCGCTTGACATTGTGTGGGCTGAACAAGGAATAATTTTTGTTCTTGTACTCAAAACACACTGCTGCTGCTAAACGTTAACTATTCTCCCTACGGGTTATTTTATGATTATTATTGTTGAGTTGTCTACGAGATATTCTTCTTGTTAGAGGCGTCATCCATCCCAGCATATCATGCATTCAAAAGTCGGTCTGGGGAAGCAATTAATAATTATGATAGTGTCTGGATGTCCGGCTCTTCTTTCTTCTGCTCTGTTTCGCTGCTCAAGGGTCAGCCAGCAGATAAAATACCATTTAAAACGGTGCTAAAAGTCAATGAACATCAATTATCGTGCATAACATACACAGCGTACACTACTTGTCAAATCCCCCATGATCATTGGTCTCTCCTAATAGCCATAATCGGTTATTTCCACGGCTAACCCTGATCCTAACCAAGATCCCGGAATTTTTGGAACTTACCTAGGTACCTACCTAGGTAACGCTACGAACCATGTGCTTTATACGACTCATTAAAAGAGTATGAATATATACCCAAAAGGCAAGAATAAAATGATGAGTTGATGAAGAAATCCTCTCAAAAGAAAAACCAAAATCGAATCCCGAACAGAATGAAGAAACCACGTAAAAACGGCCCTACCTACCAATCGGTCCAGGCGGGCTGGTTTATTATTACCACAAACAGAGTTGTGAGAATTATTAATACCACGCTAACAACCTAGGCCCGTAAAAGAAGCCCAAGTTAACGCTGGTTAACAACAGGTTTCGGCGCGGTGCCTTCCCTCGTAGTGGCCAATGGCATCGAAACCCGGCCCAAAGTTAGCGTCAACTAGCTTCAGGTAGTGCAGCCGTTGTTTGCGCGACACTTGCTTTGGCCAGTCGACTTGCCATTTTGATCGTCAGCGGCGACGATGTCATACCCCATCTTCTTCGGCAAGACTCCAAGACAACCAGTACGGTGGCATCTTGCTTACGCTGTACGGAGTACACAGTACTAAGTAGTGTGCTGCCACGCTCACTCTCTATCCAGCCCTGTCTTTTGTGTGATGCATCAGGCTGGCTTCGCTTCCCACGCACGCTCCACGCAACGCAGTCTGCTTGTCGGAAATTTCCATAACTGATGTCTTCTTCAAAAGCCCGACATGCTAACGAAATTTAAACAGTGTGCAGGATCACTGTCGACATCTTCCCCTCCCTCATCCTCTATCCAGGTACGGAGTAACAGAGTACACGAGTTCAGGTGTCTGGTGGTATCGCACCTCCCTGCGAGGATATATACGAGCCCTTTGGCCTTGACTTTTCCCCCCATTCGTTCGTTCGCCTTTGGGTTTTGGCTGCGATGGTTGCATTCACAATCCCACAAATTATTGGGTTAAGCACGTTGTGTGGATCTGACCTGTTGCACCCAAATCCGATCGCTGTCTCCTTGTGTCCCACCCTGGCTTGCGCTAACTTTTTATTTTCTTCTGCATCCCTTCCCTTTGGCAGCTCTGCCCCCAGATCGGAATGAAATATAAGGCAAAGCTCCTCGATCAAGGGGGCGAGGATAGTCAGATAAGTGGAAAAATAAATCCCATGATAAACCACTTTCCTCATACCATATCTCCAATCCTGTTTTTTTGAACTTATTCTTTTGGTTTCTCTGATTTCAGACTTGAAACAACCTATGACAGTGGTAATTTTCGCTGCAACTACTAACTTCAACTCCCGCCAGGCTAAACTACCGACGAATGAATGGGCGAGGTATTCGCGGCATTATTATTATTTTAACGTACTGTTACTCCGTACTCCGTACAGTAATCTATACATACCCAGCAGCTTAGCTCATCACCAAATACTCTCATCATTGCCATGATTCATTGCGGGTTTCTCCCAATTCACCATTCAAATAAATGTACCTGGCATTCATTATTTCATTATTCAGTTTCCAAATACTTGCGAAATAATTCGCATCCTCGGTCAATGACTAACTTACATCCCCTTACAGTAGAAAGAAACAAGGAAGGAAAAAAATGTAATGGAGGGATCATCTTAAAACGGATATGATGTCCGAAACCCGCAGGAAGGCTACGCTTAGCCTCCTCTGCCGTTCAGAGTTCAACTAGCCTTCGCTACAGAACCCGCGTACATGGGAACAGCTTACGTTTTTTCCAGCGTAGTCTGGGGTAACTTAACATACGATACGCCTAAAAAGCGTTACCGGCATACCTCAGTTCTAAGTTCTAACTCGCTAGTCAGGAAAATCTGCCTGGGTGGCTAGCTTGGCATCCCTGCGACCCGACCTATACTCCGTATATATATATATATGCCTCTGGACAATTTCCCATTGTGCTCACATCAAAAAAGGGGGGAAGGGGAATGCTCTGTTTCTTGATAATAAAACAACAAAGAAAGGGCTAGGAATCAAGAGGAGGGGGGGAAAAAAAGCCACCTACGCAGTCCACTTCGTGCCCAAACCAAGCTTTGAGGTTAAGCTTGCTGCCCTGATCAACAAAACAAGTCGACTAACTTAATAATAAACATGCATCTTAATTTTTTCCCTCTTCTTCCTTCTTTTTCTCTCTTCATATTTACCCTTGTCACACAGAACTTCAGGGTTTATAATAATAAATTGGGGTGGTAAGAAAGAGCGAAAAAATGAATAAAAATGAGCAGCTGAAAATACGGGGGCAGGCTGAAAAGTTTATCACCAGACGAGAGGGAGAGACAACTACCAGGCTTTTCAACCCAAAGAACACATGATTGCCTAAAACTGATCAAAATAAGGCAGAAACCGTGAAATGATTTGTATAACTTCAATTGACAAATGAAGAAGAAGAAGAAGGGAAAGAAAAATGGATGAAAATGAATGAGAAGAACAAGATAAGAGACAAAGCCGGAAGGTATACAGGAATGTTGCCCACACAACCAAGATATATATCTGCTACAACACGTATGGAAAAATATTCCTCGCGGAGCCTGTCTGATAATTTTTTTTTTTTCAGCTGATATATAAATATATATACGAATATCTTATTATGTTTGATGTCATTCATTACCTGAGGTCTGGAAATGCATAGTTATTGTAAAGAATGCCCTGCATCAACTTTCGTGGCACGGAGAAACTTAACTCAGAGAACCAAGCCTCACAAATATCATATCTTTTCAATCCAATTGCTCAGAACGACAGAACAAGAAACCCTGGTCCATTTGATTATTTATCATTACTACATAGTAAAGGATGCCGTTTTACTCCATCTCATCCGGCTCTCATTCATCTGCTGATTCCCCCGATGTCCCAAGATTCATGTCTTTTAATTTTAATTTATTTTTTTCTTTCTGTTTTCGAGAAGTCTTCTACTCTGCTCGAGAATCAGTAAGGAGAGAAGCTGCCTAACGAATAATGGCGAATATCCTCTAAAAATTAAGATTACTGTGGAGCCCAGAAGAACCCGAGAAATGAGCCTGCAAGGAAGGAAGAAAATATGTGGGGAATGGCGAGGGGAGGGGAACGCAGGGCGGAGAGGTTACGTACCGACTCCTCTCCAGACTCCAGGTTCAGGAAGGACCATTCCATCCCATATGATCATCATAGATTTATGTACTACTATTTATTATTAGCTTGAGTCATGTTGGAATGGTTGAAGGCAGTCAAAACTGTCTGTGAGAAAGTTGAACTTGATGTTGTTGCCCTTTAGCTAGCTCTGTTAAAGACACAGCCGACCGACTGATCGAAAGGAATAGTTAGTGCAAATTCGGAAAGGACAAAGAAAGTTCTTCTAGAAAACGTCTTTGATGCGAGAAAGTTCTTAGTTGGAGTTTGCTAGGGAGTTCAAATTGCAATAGCACGCAGAGAATGAAAGAAAGATCTTAATTATGAATATTCCCTCGCTTCAAGGTTGAATGAACTGTCCCTGGTCATCCTACCAGTAACTAGTCATGCGGTCTTGTAGATTGTAACTTAACTAGAAGTTGGTGTGTCCGGGATTTTTTGAAATTCTGTAGAAAAAAATGCTGAGGCGGCTAACTCCGCTCTGCGATGGCCCGCCCGGCTAACATTCGTAAACTTGAAGCTAAACTAATCAACTCCTTGCAAGGATCGGTTGTTGACTTTGAGGTCTCACCAGCTTTGGTCACCCAAAAGGGGGGATCGAACAGGCATTATTGAAGAAGGCTGTCTGCGCTTCCGCCAGCAGTATCATCACACCCCATCCCTTGAAGCAGACTGTACAGAGGGGCAAAGTAATAATAGATGTGAGGCCTGAAGGGATAAACTTGCCCTTGCTGCCTCCCCCTTGCCCCCTTCCAAACCCCCCATTTTCTCTTTCCATCAAAATGATCACCCTTTGGGGCCACCAGCGCCCAAGAAAACTTTCAAAAGGGTACAAGCATGGGCAAAGTTATGGATAAATTTAGCAGTTCAATAGTTCCTATGCGTGCCCCCACGATGGCCTCATATGTTCGTCATCCTTTGACTTGTTTTTTTCTGACTAGCAGATAAGTTACTCATTTGGTGATCGTGCTCAGCTTTGGCCCTATGATAAATACATATTCTGCGGCTATCCTATCAGGGCCTGGTTGAGTGGGGAAATTCGAGGTAGAACCCTGTGTAATTGCGTCCAGTAATAATGGATGGAAACTGAGACATTGAATTTAAACGCGGGCAAGATGTTGCCAACCGGACCTCAGAGGAAGTACGCCGAGCGCACGCGCCGAAAGTCCATTACTACTATATAGGAACAGCAATATACGTACCTTTCTTGAATAATAATATAATAATACAAACTCTGCCCCATGGTAAGTTTGATATCCACCCATCTTCTAGCAAAGAGCTTGAGTCAAATTGAGGAGACTCGGTTGAATGAACATGCCTGGTAGACTCATTATTATCTAGAGGAACGATTAAGGACTTACCCAGACACGAGTGACCCTTTGCTGCATCCGTGCATAATGTGATGCACCTGCAAGCTGGTGAACGAGCTAGTATTTGGACAGCACATACATGCACGATGTTGGCAACGATCACCACCACCTCCTCCAGCCCCACCTCACCTTTCTTCGTACGCTGTTGATTCATGTAAGTTGTGATAAAAATGGGGAGGCGCCCATAGATGACAAACCGGCGTTTCTAGCAAATAATATTAGTCCAAGCTTTTTAACGCCACGCAGTCACTTGGTTCCGGGGAACCAGACGTAAAATTGTAGAAAAAATAAACCAAAATATGCACTGGGGCGACGGTTCGCTCGTTGCTGCACCTCCCTAAGACTTGTTCGGATAGCAAAGTTAAAAAGGACAGGGCAGGTTAAGGCTGATTACGGGATGAAGCCGATTTGACAGGGGGGAAAGGTCAGAGATTCACCGACAGAATCCATCGGTAGTTGCGGGTAGGTGTCGGGGATAGATCTTGATTGAATATTCAGTGTATGGATGTTGTCCCCTGCCCACACAGCATCCTCTTTTGAAGTTCACTCCACGCTACGCGTGGCCATCCCATTCACTTATTAGGGGGTGGATACTTATTAGAACTTCTGGTGGGGATCTCGATTTTGTCTCTATTGTGGCCTTTGAGAGTCGTTGATGTGATGGCCCTAGAATCTTATCTTTTGATTTTTAATCTTTTTGACGGAGTATTTCATCTCTCTCTCATTCATACCTTGACACTTTGACGCGGTTCGCACACACAATTTCAACCTGCACATCTACCCTCTCCTGTCATCAACTTTTCTATCACCAAGTGTATGTAGCACATTGTTGCAAAGAAAGTGTGCCCTCATACCCGAAAACCATGAAACTATGTTTATCTCCCAGCTCCTCTTCCTATCTCTGCAGATTAATGTATGCACATTGCCTGCCACCCCATGCATTGACTGATGTACGTTTTGTTGATTGGGTAAACATGCAAGGGGTATCTAAGGATGTTATAAGTTATCTGATACAATAAATGTGGTATCATGTTCAATTTTTGTGGCTCTCTTAGATTTTTTTTTTTTTTTTTTTTTTCGGTGTTTCCCCTTCCTTTTCTTGTGACTTTCAGAGTTCATGTTAATGTGTTTTAATGAATACTCTTATTCTATTGAATTGAATTTGACGGAACATGATACTTAGACTAACTACTTACTCATGAATCATGAAAGTTTTTCTCCAGCAAGTGATACTGTATAATATTATAAGAAATACCAAACAAGAGAATTGCCTCGATTATTTTTCTCATAGTTATTTCAAAATTTCAGTACACTGGTTTAAAGTCAAAGAATTAGTACTTGATTCATAGATTTTTCCAAGCCAGCATTTTACAAATGCATAGAGATATTTCAAGTTATGGAATATTGAGTTATTGATCATGGTGAGGCTTTACATGTCCATTCCTCTCTCCCTCCCTCTCTCTCTCTCTCTCTCTTTTTCTTTGTATTTTGAGTGAATTGATAAAATTATTATGATTATATTGTCCAAGATGTTCCTATCTTTTGCATGTGATTTCCATCCTATGTATCATTCATTCAATGCAAGGTATTTGTTTGTATGTACATCTCAAGTTCAAACTTTCAGCTGTTCTCCCACTGCAACCACACTCTTTCCCAGCAACCAAGTCCATTAAACTGATTGAGAGAAAAAGAGAACAATCACAAGCTCCTGAGGCAGCCCTGAAGCAATGGGTGGGTTCCAGCCAGTCTTACAACCAATTCATACCCGGAAAGCTCCAATGGACTGAAAAAATAGGGGAATGAAACAGATCTGATTTTTATGATCAATTAAGTGCTTTGACTAATCAGTGCCGTACTGATAAATTTAGGTGAGTGAAGTAAGAGTTCCAGGAGAAAATAGAATCAGGTTGGGGAAAGCGATTGGTAGCAAGTCAGATTATTCTTTGAACAGGATTGTATGTTCTTGCAAGATTTGGGATTCTCGAGGTGAAAATTGCTTTCCGTCTTCTTGAGTATTTCCTCTACTTTGTATACCTGTCCGTTGGCTTCGGGGGGCTTGCTTGTCTTGAGAAACGACGGTTGGGGCAGGCCATACTCCCACGATGCAAGAAAACAACATTGCCAGTTGCGAGTGATTCGCTTGAGTAGAACATGCGGAGGGCTATCTTCCCTGTCAACTGACTGTGGGTCTCGAGCCTGATGTCGGACTCTTTCCATCAACGGATGGTTTAAAGAGCTCTCAGTCGGATGATAGGGTAGGATATCCGTGAAGAGATAGGGGGAAATATTTGAAGAGAATAGGTATCATTCCAGACATCTCAGATTACATTTAGCAACATACCATCCGCTCAGGTTGATGAGATGCACTGTTTGTGACATCCCAAATTTGGGCATCCGGTTTGATAATTGATATCCGTGGAATGAATATCTACTTCTAATCTTCGATTGATCCCCAGGAACCTTTTTCCGCCCCCAGGCATTTCGTCCAGATTACCAGGCCGAGCGGAAGAACCGGAAGGCCTGGGCTGGCTTCGTGCAGAATCGCTTTTATATGAGCCACGGGCTAATTTAGCGTCCTCTCTGTTACCTGTGGGTCTGAGATTGGCGGCATACGCACAATAGACGCTCTCAATCTAAAAACGCGGTTGGTACGTACCGTAGTTATACATAGCGTAGATAATAAGGCTTAGAGCAAAGAAATCTCTCGCGAATATGGCGCCTCCTGTTTAATGGCGTCACCAGGCAGTTGCAGTAAGGGTATGGCTCTAAACAAAGCAAACGTTCAGAGCACAGATTTGCCAAAAGCATCTTCTAGGCAAGTAAAGATGGATCAGACTGGCTGCCTGGTGCAAGACCACACGTTCTAAGATATTGAAGGAACAAATTACATGGACGACTTGCTGGGAAGTATGCGCTGTGATTCAAGGGCTTCGATAACTAGTTACAGAGCAGAGTTATGAGGAGCAGTTCGGTGCTTAATAAATAATGCCCTTCTTCGGCGGCAATTGGCGTGGCGGAATTGCCAAGACCAAAAGCGGCTAGGAAAACAGCTAGACCCGAAGCAGCCACAGCAAGCCGTTTTGCGGCCTTTCGACCCAGCTGATCGCCAACATCAACTACCGAAGGCAACGATCCTCCCTCGAAAGTCCTTCTCCGCCAGACATCTGGCCAGCCAGCTTGTCTCCAATTCCAATTTTATTCTGCCTTATGGCGTCCGGTTAGAGGTCGTCTAAGGAATGTCCGCTCTTTGATTCAGCGATCCTTGACGCCCATTGCCGCTCTCTCCGCTACGTCTGTCGGAACCGACCGCTATGCTTAAACCTGTTTTTGTCGCAATTTTTTGCACAGCTTGACGCCAATCCCCTCTTCCTCTCCCCCGCCACCCACGATGGACGACAGCCATATACTTGGAGAGGACTTACCTCTTCCTCCAGGGCGCCTGTTTGAGCGCTTAGCGCAATTACCCGGCTACATCTGGCACCAGAATCTCAGACCTTTCCGTTCCTCCTATGATCATTGGCACGTTACAGGCGTGAGACTTGCTTCGGATGCAGATGTGCCCATTTTAACTCCTTCCTCCTCCTCACGATCGAAAGAGTCCACATTGACCTCTGCGCACACCTCCCCCCGGATCGAAAACAGATCATCCTACTCTCGAAATAATTGGCGAAGTAGCCTCAGCGAATCAAGTAGCGATATTTCCTCCTCTCGCAACGATCCGGATGCCTCATGGGTACCCGTAGTGGCTCGCGTTTCGAGCCATGTTATAAGGCTGGAACGCGAGTTCCATATACTGAAATCAATTATCCAGATATCAGATCCCGAATGCAAACACACGGTCCGCCCCATCGACATTATTCGCCTCGCCCCTCAGCCTGGCGATCCCGGTCCCTTGTTGGTTACAATCTACGAATCCCAGGGTCCAAATCAGTTAAAAGAATATGTAGGCTTCGGGCCTATCTTTTTCCAGACGTATGGGGGAGAGGTATTAGCGGAATGCTCATCCCTAGGGGCCCAAGTTCCCATCGCAACGTTTTTGGATTTTGCCATCGGTGCATGCGAATGTCTGGAATTATTGCATTATGGCCTGAAATGCATTCACGGTGAAATCAGACCCGATGCCTTCCATTATAATGCCGAGACAGGCGCAGTGAAACTTTCAAACACGGGAAATGGCGCCAGATCTTTCGATAATGCATTGAGTGAAGGTTGGTCGATCCTAACACGCGATTTCGGCGTGAAAAATAAGTTGCAATTCGTCGCACCGGAACAAACTGGAAGATTACCAACAGAGCCTGATAGTCGCACTGATATATACGCTCTCGGTGTGTTGTTTTGGTCGATGCTTGCGGGACAACCTGCATTCGATGCGAGTGATCCAGTTGAAGTTGTGCAAAATGTGCTCGGCAAAACATTACCTACGGTTTCATCCAAGAGGATGGATGTACCAGATGCAGCCGCCGCCGTTATCCAAAAAATGACCCACAAACAGATCGATGATAGGTACCACACGATTTCTTCAGTGAAGTGGGATCTTCAGCAAATTTCAAGACTACTAGGCGATGGCGATCATGAGGGATTAAAAAATTTCGTCATAGCCCAGCGCGATGTTTCATCGTTTTTTGCCCTGCCAGCGACTATGTTTGGACGGAGAGAAGAACATGAAAAGATCCTTCAAATTATTGACAAAGTCCAAAAACGCCAACAAGCTACTCTTGCCCAAGCTGCGGCGAAGTCAATTCACTCCCTCTATGCTCTCAGTTCAGGCTCTTCCGTGTCTGATAGTCGCGTGGATGGCATTGAAATTGGGGATGGCTCCAGTGACTCTGGATCATACGGTATTGCTGCCATACGGAGCAGTTCTACATCTAGCCCTTACGCTCTTGCGCATTCGTCAACACAAGACTCAAACTGCAGCGCAGATTCTACCTCAAGTCAAAAAACACTACTTCTCTCCAATAGAGTTAAGAGTCCCACCGATTCAAAGAATTCTGGCGATATCAATGATCGCGAAAGTCATTTTGCTTCCAGCCTCAGTAACCAGGGCCAATTCGATTCCCTTGCACCTCTAGGACGGCGAAAGGTGCAGGCAAAGTACCGGCAAAGCGGTCGTTGTGAGGTGATCAGCATATCCGGTGTTGCTGGCCTCGGAAAATCAGATCTTTTAAACCGACTACAACCAGAAATCCGGAAACATGGCTATATCGCAGTTGCTCGCCTCGATCGTTCACGCCGAGTTCCTTTTGAGCCATTTTTTAAAATTCTTGCTAGTCTTCTTCGTCAGATTTTTTCTGAGCGTGACGTTTCTTCTGATTACCACAGCTCAATACGCATGACCCTGCAGCCAATATGGCTATCCCTCCACAAAATCCTTGGCCTACCAGAAAATTTAATCTACCCTGTTGGGACGATGAGCGAGTCCGTGAACTTCTTAAAGACTACTGCTACACCCCTTCAAGTGCTTAAAGAGGAGACAGAGGAATCATTTCATTCCCAAGATGCCCACTTTACCAGTTTAAGCGCGGGTCAGACATTGAATGATTTTTGCCATGGGCCATCATCCAACGCTATGCTCAGATTCGCGGATACTCTTATTGAAACATTGAGGATTATGTCGTTTCAGAAGCTGATATGCGTCGCTTTGGATGATATCCAGTACGCCGATGTGGAAAGCGTGCAGATTTTGCTTGAGATTGTCAGAACTAAAATCCGATGCGTTCTTATGATTACGAGCCGACCAGAAGAAATAAATTCCCCTGAATTAAAAGCGCTTTTCCAGACCGACATGGCCAATGTAACCAGGATCGAACTAAGCCCATTAAATGATGACGAGGTTCACGAATATGTTGCTGCCACGATGCACCAACCTCCTAACAAGAGGCTGCTTCCCCTTTCCGCAGTCGTCCAAGAGAAAAGTCGAGGAATTCCGTTCTACATGCGAATGATCCTTGAGACCTGCTATCAAAAGAACTGCATTTGGTATTCTTGGAGAGACTCAGCCTGGCAGTTCGACTTGGACAGGATATTTACGGAATTTGTGTCCCCTAGCTATGGTGAAGGCCTCGGCACAGATTTCATCGCCAAACGGCTCCAAGAGCTTCCCTCGGAATCCCGCTCGATTCTTTTATGGGCTGCATTGTTAGGCAGTCCATTTTCCTTCACATTAGTTCAGAGGTTGCTCTCCGGAGAGTTTCTGTTCGCCTTGGGTGGAGAACCCCTAGAGGACATTACATGTCCGCACCGGGCACCCTTGACGCAAAGTAAAAGAGGGATGGTTTCAGGACTTCAGCACTTACTCCAAATGTATATTATAATCCCCGGTGAAACTGATGATGAATTTAGGTAAGCTTCTCAAAACGATTCCTTTTCTTTCTTTTCCCCATATATTCGCTTGTCATCTATATGGAAGAGCACTAATTTATTCGTTCGAAATTTAGATTCGCCCACGATCGCTACGCCCAAGCCGTAGCAAGTATGAGAGAGTGCCATAACCAAGAGAAGATGCATTTCATTGCTGCAAAAACCGTGATGAAATACGGTCCAAATGACAGCACTTCATTGTATTCGCGAGCTCAGCATATTCAGTGTGCAGCAAGATTAATCAAGCAGCGAGTTCACGAACGGATCAAATATAGAGATGCGCTGTACTACGCCGCTCGGAGCGCTTTCCAGTCTGGGGCGAAGGCTACCGCGCTAAGCTATTTTCAAGCTTGTCTCTACCTGCTACAGGATGACCCATGGGATAGCAATGCTGAAGATGTTTACTATGAGGAAACACGAGAGCTCCATATTCAAACCGCTGAAATGCTAATATCTAGTGGGAAAAACAAGGAAGCCATGGAACTTCTTGAGGTGGTGTTCAAGCGCGCTCATTCTCCTGTGTGCAAGGCGAGGGCATGGAAATTAAAAAGCAAGATACTCGCCCAAAGAAGCGATATTTCCGGTGCCCTTGAGGCCTTGTTCACAAGCATGGATGAGCTGGGTGTGAAAATCAACAGGCCAAGCTCCTGGGAAGCTTGCGATGAGGCATACGAGAAACTCAGCGCATATCTTAAAGCTGCCGATCTCGATGTCGTTTTCTCTGTACCGCTTAGCCAGGACAAGACGTTGATCACTCTTGGGTCGTTGATGGCCGAAGCTATGTCAGTGTGTGTTTGGGGGGAGCCGTTGACGTTTCTCCAGCTGGGGATTGAAATGATGAATATCTATCTGTTTCGTGGAGCCTTTTCGCAGGTCGCCGTTCTGTGCACATACATATCCATGGTTGCGATGAGCCGATACAAAGATCTTGAACTTGGCGTCAAGCTCAGCGACTCTGCTGTCGATCTCCTAGACCGCTTCGATGAACCCTGGATTCTAGCGCGGGCTGTTACTATCCACAATTATTCCGTTAATCATATGAGGGTACCCATGTCAACGACATTACCACGCCTCGAAAGTGCTATGGAAGCTGCGTTTTTGCTGGGTGAACGATACTTGATTCTTATGAATATATCCGCTATGGTATTCACTCGATTTTGTCTAGGCCATGACCTGTCTGAGTTGGAGGCGCTGTGTAATTATGCGCCAGAGGAAATTGGCGATTGGGAAAACGACCCACGTGGCGGGGTCTATATCGTTTCTGTCCGGTAAGGTTCCTCAATTTTTAACTACCACTTCGTTTTCTCTCGTGGGTGAATATGTTGCTGAGTTCTGAGTTTTTAGGCAAGCCGCACGTGCTCTCCAGGGGAAAACATTTATCAACTCTGCGGATCATATACTATCCGACGATCAGCACGACAGCGAGAAGTATATTGCTCTTCCTGGCTTGAACTCCCACGCCCTAAACATGTATCGTGCAATGAGTTTGGTGCCACTGTACTCCTACGGCTACTACGAGAAAGCAGTGGAGATTGGCACTGAAATGACGAAATCGTTGGCCGGCCTCTGGTCCCTCCGTGCTGCTACCCAAACGTATTTTTTCCTTTCATTATCCATGCTTAACCGCCACCTTGATGATCCATCCCGACCTGGCGTCGAAGAGACCATCAACCAGGTTAAAGAGTACAAGAAGGAGGTCGACTTTAAGACCCGCGCTTGCGATGTGAATTACGGTGCGTGGTCATTAATACTCGAAGGC
The DNA here is from genome assembly GCF_000003525.1 of Blastomyces dermatitidis ER-3. NCBI lineage: Eukaryota > Fungi > Ascomycota > Eurotiomycetes > Onygenales > Ajellomycetaceae > Blastomyces > Blastomyces dermatitidis. Next base: position 7,717,371 of record NW_025544774.1, read on the forward strand.
CTGATCTGCGAGGCGTCCGGCAAGTTCCAGAGTGCTCTCATTGCCTTTGAGGCAGCGCTCGATCATGCCCAGCTACACAATTGGCCTCTGGAAGAAGCCCTTGCTCTCGAGCTTCAAGTCGACTTCCTCGTTCGACGTGGCGTTAAACGGGCTGCTAAATTTATGCTGCAGGAAGCAATCGCAGCGTGGAACCGTATCAGCGCGACGGGTAAAGCTAAGCACCTCTCGGAAAAACATGAGTGGCTTTTAAGAGTTGGATCTCCTACATCAAGATCTAATGATGTTGGTTGTCAAACTATTGATTCGATACTCAATGTTCCGAGGACTACGGAGCCAGCGTCTAACTCCATCCATCCACAGCTTGAAGCTGAACGTAAACGAGAATGGTTGGAGGAGAATGAGGAACATGCTGACCAGAGGTCTTTGGATATATCCGGGCTTGGTCTAGGTAAGGCTTCGCAATGCAACCCTTATTCTCGAGATATAGTGAAATTTCTAACCTCGTACATTTTTTATTTTCAGATATTATCGACTTGTCCAGCATACTTGAATTTAGCCAAGTCATGTCCTCTGAATTACACATAGAGAAATTGCTTACCAAAATGGTTGGCATAATACTCGAGTCCTGTAGCGGTTCCGAATTAGCGGTTGTGGTCACGGACTTTGAACCTTATGGTTGGCTAGTTGCTGCGGCTAGCGATCACGAAAATGGAGATGTAGCTTTCGCCGATGGCCTCGCGTTTTCTGAAGTAGAGGACAAAATGGCACAGCAAATCACGCATTATACTCTACGGACGAGGGAACCGGTCCTTGTCCATAATGTCCTCGATGACGAGCGTTTCTCCAACGTCAGTGAAGCCTACGCCGCCCGAAACCCGCATGGGAAATCCGTTATTGCCCTACCTATTATCCAAGCCAACAATCTTCTTGGGGTGATTCACGTTGAGGGTAAACCCAATTCGTTTACTCAACGTAATTTAGTTGTGCTCCGCCTTGTGTGTAATCAAGTTGGAATCTCACTGGCAAACGCTTTCCTTTATCGGAACGCGAGTAAAGTCAGGTAAGTTACTGTAACACAAACACATGCCATTCTTGCCATTCTTGCCAGTTTGCTGACTTTTCCTTCTAGTGCTGCCAACGCCGCCATGGTTGAAGCGCAGAAACGTGCCTTGGCACTCGCCAGGGAAGCGGAACGAAAGTCCAAGGTTGCAGAAGCGGAAGCTAAACATAACGTTAAGCTCAAAGAAGACGCTGCAAAGGCCAAGTCAATATTTCTGGCTAACGTTTCTCATGATTTGCGCACGCCAATGAACGGGGTCATTGGGTTGTCAGAATTACTTAAAAAGACCAGCTTGGACCGAGAGCAGGATGGCTACGTCGAATCGATCCGTGTCTGCGCGGATACGCTATTAACGCTGATTAACGACATTCTCGACTTCTCCAAGCTCGAAGCTGGCAAGATGAAAGTTTCGACAGTTCCCCTCAACCTCAGAGAAACCATAGCGGAGGTTGTTCGCGCCCTTCGTTATACTCACCGTGATTGCGGACTGAAGACTATCGAGGACCTAGATGGTGTTGATCCCAATTTATTGGTTATGGGAGATCCTGTTCGTCTCCACCAGATATTTATGAACCTGCTAAGCAACAGCTACAAGTTCACGCCAAAAGGCTCCGTTACGGTCAAAGCCAAGGTAACTGATGAGGATGAAGGCCGTATTCGTATCACGTGTAAAGTTGCCGATACTGGGATTGGAATTTCCGGAGAACAGTTGGTTCGACTTTTCAGGCCATTCTCCCAGGCTGACAGTTCGACAGCGAGATCATACGGAGGGAGTGGGCTTGGGTTGAGCATCTGCAAAGCAATAATAGAGGATGTGCTTGGTGGCAAAATTTGGCTGCAATCAGAGGAAGGGGTGGGCACGACCGTTACCTTTACACTGGTATTTAACAAAGCCCCGAAGAACGCTGTGGTCAAAATGCCATGGTCTCAAGATGGCACTCAAGAGAAGAAACAGATTCCCATGAGACAGGCAGTCAGGGATCTCAAGTCTCTCGCCCGAAACAGGATCCGCGTCTGCATTGCCGAAGATAACCCAATCAACCAAAAAATTGCAGTGACTTTCGTTAGGAATTTGGGACTAGAGTGCGAGGCGTTTAGCGATGGTCAGCAGGCTGTGGAAGCTCTTAGACGTGCATCTGCAGAAGGAAACCCTTTCCACCTTGTCCTAATGGACGTTCAAATGCCGGTTCTGGACGGATATAATGCTACGCGGAGGATTCGTGAGGATTTGGACCCGTGCGTCAACGATGTTCTCGTAATAGCCATGACCGCCAGTGCTATTGAAGGGGATCGCGAAAAATGCATCGACGCCGGCATGAACAATTACCTCGCTAAACCCGTCAGGTCTGATGTACTGAAAAGGATGCTTGATCAGTATCTAGCACCTTCGATGGAGTCCGAGCTCCCGAGATGGGGATGTCGACGGCGCCGGGCACGCTCGACTGCGGCTGCTTCTGGTCCTTCTCCCGTTGAAGAGGAACCGCAAACCAACATCGTTCCTGAATTTGAATCCAAAACCTCCATTAAGGGAAAGCCTGGGGATCTATATGCGTTTATGCCGAACGGCTCGAAACCGCCCGACAGCCCTCCCGCGGGTGCCTCCTTCAGCGCCGCACAGACTACTTCTCCTGATGCTGCTGCTGCTGCCGCTGCTGATACCATATCAAGCACTCACACCAATACGAGTGGGAATGGAGAGAGCTCCGCACTTGTGGAGCCGTCTAAATAACGATCGCTTCTGACGGCAAACATTCAACTGGCGCTGTGCTAGACATGTCTCCCCCCGCTCCGATCGGTTTATACCTATTTTTTCTTTTTTCTTTTATCTTCTTTTTCTTCTTCGTGTCTAAAAAGAACTCAGGGATGGGTTCTAGTAAATATTTAGAATTTCTGCATTTCCCCCAGTTTCTGCCCGTTTAGCTTCTTCACTTATGGATGGATGGATGGGTGGATGTTCTTGCCCTTTATAATTATCTCCCTTCTTTTTGTTGGAGCCTTGGTTTCTGTTTAATTTTGTTTCATTTGTACACATTTTGTCACTTTTTCTTTTACGACAAGCAACGTCCGATGATAACGATATGATAAAACCAACTGCATGGCAAAGGGGGCTTACCACCGCATATATGGAATGGGAATGAAGGAAATATACCAAAATACTGGCATTTTATGTCTTTTCTTTCCTTTTCTTTTCTTTTTCTTTTCTTTTCTTTTTTTTCTTCTTCCTTATTTTCAATTCTTTGTCCTTTTTGCACGTATGTATATATCTCGAGTGACATTATCTTTTTTCAATTTCCCCCGTTTTCTCCCTTTCAACCCCCGATTTATTTTACTCCTCTTGACTCTTCTCCACGGCACATATAATGTTTCTATAGTGTTACCATAAAAATGGGGCAATGCTGGTTCACTGTGTTATCTAGGTTCTGTTTTTTTATTATTTATTTATTATTATTATTATTATTGTATAGTCCCCTAAAATGGTGACCAGTGATAGAATTTGGTGAATGGAAATCTCCTTATATGAGGACCGAAAAGTTTTGATTTCCACACTTACAACTGTATACTAAGTTCTAGAGATGTGCATTTCCCCTTATTTACAGGTTTAATGAATAAAATAAGGTGAAGCACTCGTTCTTCACACAGCCCTCCTGCCAAACACCCTGAACCTCTTGACCCCTCCATCTGGCACCATTGTCAACATAACATGGCTAAACGCCTTCCCTCCAACTTCACTACCCAACAATCCCCCTTCAAACACATGTTCCAAATCCGCCTTGCACGGCTGATCTCCCCGTACAACCTCCACCCACCCTTCATCATCAAACTTTGGATCCTGTCCCTCCTTAACATCCTTCTTCAGGAACCCATGCACCCTAACCGCCCTTGGGAAGTTTCCTCGGAAGTCCTTCGTATCAACCACGACCTTCTCTATCGTCCCTACCAACCCGAGCTTAACAACCGCCCAGTCTACATGGCCCGGTGTCCGCGAACGAGCAGTTTCCCAACCGTCACCCATATGCTCCCCACGGCCGGGAAGTAAGGTATTCGATGCGGGGGTGAAATGTTGGTTACTAGCAGAAACAACAAGACCTCCCATCAGCGCTGAGGAGAGCTCCTCCAACTCCGTCGTCGCAGATCCTTCCGCCGACGCTACTATCGCCTTGGGCGCCGGTGCAGGGCCCGGCACGGCATGCCCATATAACCTAACCCGCGCAAACCCCCCATCAGGATACATCCTGACGCGTACATGAGTAATTGGGTCCGAGGGGCGAGATAGCAACCAGCCTTGGCGCCGCGAAGGCCCGCACGGCTGCTTGGGCAGAATAGTCGTCCAGCCGTTAAAAGTAGGCTTGACGACCTCGGCGTCCCCGGCCTCCGCACCGTCCCGTTTATCAATGTGAGTACCCTCGACAAGAACACTCTCGCCGTAATTGCCGTAGAAATGCGCCGTGTCGATTTCCACGCCAACGACGACACCGCTGCCGACGCCTAACTTGATTACGGCCCAGTCAAATTCTTCCGGGTTGTGGCGGCGCGTTTCCCAGCCGTCGTACCAGGCTCCTGTGTGTACGAAGACGCCAGGGCGGTGGATTGGCGGGGTTGGGGTGAGGAGGTTTGAGGCTGCGGCGAAGTACTCGTCGGAACAGGCGAGGATGGTGGCGTTTAGAGAGGAGGAGACGAGGTTTGTAGTTGTTGAGGAGAAGGTCTTGTCGATATCGGCAGCGGTGGTGAGGGGGGTTATAGTTTTATCTTTGTGGGTTTCCATCTTGATTGGTATTTTTTATCTACTTTTGTTTCTGATTCTCCTTTGTCTTCGCTTTTTTCTTTTTTTATTCTTCTTCTTTTTGATTTTTGGTTGAAATATTAGATAAGGATTGATTAAAGAAAATTGAGAGAATGAGGGCGGGCAGATGCGGGGCAAGTGGATAACTACTCCGAAGCCTTTAAATATTATTTATTATATAGTTTATACAATTGCCCACGTTGATTGATAGATAGATATATATGGACGCGAGGAAGCTGGCCTGCTTTATACATCTCAAACAGGGAAAACAAGGGGCGGCACCGAGCGGGTAGTACGAGGGAATTGGATGCAAAGAGTATATTTCCTCATATCTTGTTACGTACAAATTCAATTGGAATGCGGAGGTCGCCGACGAATTGTGGTCGAAGTTGGGCTTGAAGCCATTTTCCTGTTGCAACCATTCCCCCACGCGAACAACCACTGCAACTCGCACATGGAGTCCAAAAGAGAATTGCCCGAAAAAGGGTCTATTCGCGGATGGCAGAGCAGTCTTCAGACACTTTAGTTACACTAAAATTCGGTTTTAATATTACCGCTTGGGGAGAGTCTTGATCATTTACACTAACTACTACTCTACTAATATAATAAATATTAAAGTCTTCAGCATCACTTGGCGCAAGCCGGTAACTAATTACACTATATATATGAATCATATTGATGTCATCGCCCACTATCGGGTCACTAGCGGTCTCTAGCGGGTCACTTGCAACTTAGCTAGACCAGTGGCCCCAGAGTTGATGCTTAACTAGTTGCAGGTTCAGGCAAGTCGAACAAACCTTGGAAGAGGCCTTCGTCGTTCACAGTCTCGGCCAATCGTGAGCTGGCCAATTGCGCAAGTGCTGATTCTCGCTTCAAGGTCAACTCAATATTGAGTCTTGCCCGTCTCACCTCACACCCCGCCATTGTTCATAACCACCTTCAACAACAATAGTTGATAAAAAGCATCTGTCGTCTGGAAGAGAATCAGAGAGTCTTCCGTAACCGTCTCATTCAGATACGGTTTTTTCTTGTGTTTGCTGTTTAGCAGCATCATAAACATTATATCGTGCATTACATACATATCATGGCCTCTGCAACCGGGATCCCAGAACAGAGCCCCGTAGCTATCGGCGGGAACGATGAGCAGGAGCCTCTGCTGGGCAGGCCAGGAGATGTCAGCCAGAAGGAAGGCCAGGCGCTGGTGACAAATTTGGTCACAGGTAAGTGATCCAGCAGCGAAACATAGCTATTGACGTTAATCATATAGAGTACGCTGATAATGTCCACACAGGCTCGGCAACTATTGCCCAAGCGGGTATTTGGATAGTGAGTACATGATGATACGGGATATATCACGACAACGTGCCAGAAAACAACCCGTACTCTAACTAGACATTGCGATATCCAGCTTGCCGCTCTCGTCTGGAATGGCGTCTTCTCCCACGAGCTCATATTCTTCTCCCCGCACCCGGTAAGCAAGCACTCGCCATCTTACCTCCTTCGAGCCATCTATATATCCTACGACTTACAGCCTCTAAAATAATAAAAATAATTAACTCCAGCTCCTCAACTCCGCCGCCATTCTCCTAACAACCCAAGCCATCCTCATCCTCCAGCCAACCCACACCCCCGCTCAAAAGCGCAGCGGCACCCTCGCCCATTTCGGCCTCCTCGCCGTCGCCAACCTCTGCTTCGTCTCCGCCCTCATCATCATCGAAATAAACAAAGCCCCGCACCCCGAGTACCGCCTCCACTCCGTGCACGGCATCATGGGCCTCATCACCTACATCTTCATCTTCCTGCAGGCGCTTGTGGGCGCCGCACAGTATTTCTACCCCACGTTTGCCTTCGGGAGTGTGGACAATGGCAAAAAGATCTACAAGTATCACCGGGTCAGTGGATACGTGCTGCTTGTGTTGGAGCTGGCGACGGTGGCGGCAGCGACCCAGACAGATTATAATATGACTACGTTACACATTAAGCTGTGGGCGGTGTTGGTGGCCGCCGTTCTGGTGCTGGCAGGGGTTGGGGCCAGGATTAAGAAGCAGAAGATGAAGATTTTTTAGCTGGAGAGGTAATGTGGTTAGGGTTAGGGTTAACTAGGGGAGTGGAGTGGAGTGGAGTGGAGTGGAGTGGGGTGTATGCTAGTATATGAATATGGGAGAGCCGCCGGTGAGACATACATAACCTATTCTTCTTTTAGTGTTTTTCTTTTGGCATCGACCTCTATTTGGTTGAATTGGGTTTCTCAAGTTGGAATATATAATACTACGGATCCGTGGTGAGTTTGGGGAAATGATTGCTCACCTTTTCCATTTCTTGATATATCTGTTCCGGATCTCTCCTTCTGCTACAGTTCGGTGTCGCCGGAGCGTTTCTTGGGATATGCACTAGGGACTTTTCTGATTCATTCTCACTCTGCTGAGCATTTAGCTGAATGTGATCCGGGGAATCGACTGATATAACTTATTTATCTTTTTATATAATATTTCGGATCTCAGTTTCCTGGAGTTTTGTGAGGTCGTCGATTAGTTTGCTTAGTTAAAATAATGATTGAGGAAATAACAGCTTTGTTTATACATTTTCAATCTTCTGAAAATAAGTTGCATTGACTTGATAATGCTGTTTTCTATGAACTAAAAGCTCTCATTTAATGTCTTTCATGAAAATCTTCTCAAAATTTATAATGAAAATAAATAAAATACAGAGCTTGTCTGCTTCAGTGCTCTGACTGTATATACCCATCTGCTCCTTCAACGCACGATAATACGCAGAGCGCCCTCTACCCGATCACATTTCCTGTGTCTCGCACCTCCTCAGCAGCTCATTATCTCCAAGTTTCATCTCTGTATCTCTAGCAGAGAGCTGGTGGGTGGTCGGGAATCGTTGAAGCGTGATCGCAGAGCTAGCCGCCATCATCATTCAGAAATGAAAGACAAACAAGCTTTAGCTTTCAGCGATCAGCTAAGAAAGGGACGGAATCTTTGGAAGCGCTCACTTCCCTTTGTTTTGAAGTAGAGCTGAATGAAGCCTGGAAGCTTGCCCTTGTGCCAAATCTCAAGTTGAGCTGGAGCGGGGTGCGCGGGGTTCTCAGGCTCATGCACTCATTCTGTTTGTGGAGGAGATTGATTACATCCATGAAAAGTCGAACTAGGAAAAGTAGCCGTAGTAGTAACTGTAGGATAGTTGAAGGTTGTGTATTGATAGATCTATCTACAAGAACATAATATAGTGGTGGGTCACGTGATCTAGTGGGATCGCTAACCGCAACGGCCGTAAGGGCCAACACCCCCTCTCGAGATAACAAGAATCACATACAAAAACACCCAAACCACCAAGATAGTCTGTCAAAATCAAATACAAATGTAAAATTAAACATTTTCAACTTTTATATCTGTAAGACCTAGTAAAATCATGAATTGTATAAATATCACAGTGTTTAGAGATTTAGTAAGTTCATCTGTTATTATCTGAGTAATGAAAATATATTCTAAATTAATAATTCTCTGATTCAACTGTTAATATGAAAAATGAAAATATATATCAATGTGTTTACTTCAGACTGTAATGACTGTCATCTTTGTAAGATCTATGATATTCTTATTATCAGTGAGAATCTGTATCAGAGATATAGTAATAAAGTCAAGCTTAATCATGAGATTCTGAATTTATATTATCTTATAAACTGTCTTACTAAAAGCTATATATTCAGTCTCATTAAAACTTAGAGATATATAAGATTACTTTACTAAATGTTATAAAATCAGACTGTCTGTAAGCTTAAAAATATAGCTGAATATTAATTTTCTATTATTATTTAAGAGATCAGCTCAATCAGAATCTGAGTAGCTGAAGAGTAGATAGAAATCATCAGAGAAATCAGAGAAAATGAAAAGATTAATAGAAATAAATCTCTTATACAGACTGTATCTGTAGAAAATACTCAGATTTATAATCTCTTTTAAATAATGTATAATATATAATAGAGTCTTTCAATATTGAGATGTTAAATCAGTATTTTATTAAGTGAGTAGTAAGATAGTATAAGTAATATTAGAATGTGTTTTAACTGTAAGATATTACAAGTAACTTATATTATATTAATATCACTGAGTTGTGAAATCAGTCTCTTTCTCAAATATAGAGAAATTATTAATACAGAATTTATTCTTCATTGATATTCTGATAATAGCTATATTATCAAGATAGAAATCTTTAATAAGATATTTAATATATTAATAATATATTAAATCAATTCTCTTGTCTGAATAATTAATCTTTATACTGTAAGAAATTCTGCTTCTTATAAATTCTTTACTTCTATTTCTATCTCTCATGTAATTAATAGAGCTAGCGGCCCTTGACTACACACAACTATATAGACTGAAGTTTGTGAATACTATTTATAACTCAGCTTAAATACTATTATACATTTAATCTCTATATTTTATCTTTCTACTGTGAATACTTCTAATAGTTAACAGTATATATTATATCAAGCTGTAAATATCTAAATAATCATCTGTGAGCACTTATTCTTACATTTCAAGCTCAGTCAGTCAGTAACTGCTTATTATGACTGAAAGAACTAGAAACTTATATACTTTAATTTCTATGAACTCTACTACAGACACTCAGAAGCAGTTATCTGAATTATGAATAATTTCTATAAAAGAAGTTTCAGAGAACTTATTAATTACTTACAGAATATCATTCTCTATATCTGTGATAGAAGAACTTTTTAAACTTATGAATAAATCAATCTCAGTGAAGAACATTCTTAAGTATCTTCTACAGAATTAAGCTATTTTTCTATAAGAAATGCTTACTATCTGCAAACACTCTCAAACTGAGTCTTTAGACATAATCTTCAGAGATACCTGCAAACTGAAAAGAAACTTTTTTAAGTTATAATTACTTAAAGCTACTTATTAAATCACAATCTATAAAAGCTTTTACAAGTTTGTATTTGAAATTGACTTATAAGTCTGACTGTGTGATATAAAAGATAAAGAAGCTATTATCTATATAATAATAGATCTCTATTACACTGAAGTCAAGAACTGATTAAATTATCTAGAGAATAATTATAAGAGATCTTACTAATCTGTTCTCAAGACCTATCTAGAGAGTAAGTTGAGAGACTTTATAAACTGAATAGAGAATATCTGAGCTGTGATCACTAATATTAGAAAAAGAGATGAGAAATCTGATAAAGACTACTCACAGTATTTTATAAAATTGTAATATGAATTAAGATCTGTAAAAACAGAGCTCTGAAATAAAACCTGAATAATGATATTTATAAAGAGACTGAATAAAGATATGTAGAACAAGCTTATTGAATAAAACTCTAAGTTTTTAACTCTGAAGAAATTGATAACTCTTATTCACTACTTACAGATCACTGTGAGAGTCACAGATCTGTGAAAAGTGAATTATTAACTAACTCTGTAAGAGTCAGAATAACAGAGAACAGATTTACTAGAAAAAGATAATAAGATATAAAGAGATTTATATCTGACTGCTGAGCAGAGAGAGAGAGCTTCATAAGCTCTTATAAATAGAATATATAATAGAGAGATTAAGAAAAAGAAACTCTGCTTTATCTATTCTAAATTAGAATATCTCTGTGCAAACTGTTCAGATATATTAAAATAGAAATTTAAAGAGTTATGAATAGAGTCAGTAACAGCCTTCTTAAGAGTCTTGAAGCTAACACCTGAATTTATTACTCTCTTAATGAAAATACTTACTCACAGAGAGAGACTGTGCTGCAGTACTACTGCTCTGCAAGTATAAAAAGTATTAATAAACTCAGAATCTCAGATCACTGTGATATTTCTAAAGCTCACAGAGTATATGAGCTGAAAGATGAAGACTGAGAACCTGCTCTTATAATAAGCAGAGTATAAGAACTCAGATCTGAGAACTGAGAAACTTATAAGAGTTATCTTTGAATTATAAGATCTCTCTGAAATCTGAAGAAGATTTGCAGAAACTGTGATTATCATGAATATTATAGATAACATGTACTTGAAACTTGTATAACTTTAAAGATATAATTCATATATAGCTGTCTGCAAGTCAGGTTTATACTTCTGATCAGTGTTGACAGACTCACTCACAGAGATAGAATTAGTTAATACTGTAGAGTTGATTAGAGAAGACAAGCTCATTTATATAATAGCTTTATAAGTGTCTGAGAATCTTGCAGTCATGAAAACTGAGCTTTAAATATCAGAGAAATACTGAGATCTTACAGAGATGTTCAGCTTAGTAAAGACAGCTGAGCTTTCTTCTCACTGTAAGAAGAATCTGATAATAGATTTAATAGAAGAACAGAAATTCTTCTGAGAATCAATCTATAAGCTCTCTTATTATAAGACAGAGATCTTACAGATCTATATAAAGAAGAATCTGAAGAATGACTTTATTCAATCTTTACAGATCTCTGTGAGAGTCTCTGTGATATTTATAAAGAAGAAGAATGAAGATCTCAGATTATATATAGACTATTATAATCTGAACTTCAAGATAATAAAGAGCTGCTATTTTCTGTCTTTAATTAAGAATGTAATTAACTGTCTTACAGAAGCTGTTATATTCATACAACTGAATATAATCAATGTATATACATAGCTGTAAATATAATCTGAGAATGAATGAAAGACTGTCTTTAGAACTGCACTGAGATTGTTTGAATATCTAGTAATATCTTTTGATCTGACTAATATTTCTGCAGTATTTCAGTCTTTTATTAATAAAACACTTCATATATATCTGAATGTCTTCATGATAATATATCTGAATTATGTGATGATGTACTCTGTGAAGAAGAAAGAATACACTGAGCATATATAAAGTATGTTGAAGGTCTTAGATAAGACAGAACTGTATATTAAGCTTGTAAAGTGTAACTTCAGTGTCTGTCAGATTAATTTCCTAGAATATGTAATTACTGCAGATGATATTCAGATGAAATCTTTATAGATTGAGACTATTCTATTATAACTGAAGCTAACTAGTATTCATAAGATTCAGATCTTTCTGAGCTTCATGAATTTCTATAGACAGTTTATCTTTGTATTTGTAAGAATCTTCTTAACCCTTACAGACATGCTGAAGAATGAAAATAAGAAGAAGTCATTCTATGAATAGAGAATGAAAAGATTGTTAATCACAACCAACCGCTCCACCACGAACTCGCTCGATTTTTCGAATAAGAACCCGCCGATAGATCCATCGAAAAGCCCTCGATCATACGAGCATTCTGACCCCATCGCCGACCGCATACCCTGTGTGGTGGTGGAGTTATCCAGCCAAACGTGAACCGGATGTTGTTCGAAACTCCTGTGTGGGATTATCCCCTGTTCTCCCCTACCACACCACAACCCCGGGCCAGAGTGCCATACAAATTGTAAGGTGAAGTGACCTAGCCATATGCACCAATCTTCTCGATTTTGGAAGATCCCCGATCTGTAGTTGTGGAGATATCTGAGAAGCGACCTCCGCGAAAACCCTGCCCACCTTTGATGTTCCAAAACATCAACGCCAAGTCTCACCCTCGTACCGCCCTTCCTAATCTGGCCCATCCCCGGCAGAAAAATACAAAAAGATACCTCGGCAATAATATCAAGCACATAATCAACAGCCACTTCTGAAGTGCAATCTTCATGGTGTGTCTTCAGTGTATCATATCTAGACATCAACACCAAGTCTCACCCTTGTACCACCCCTCTCAACCTGGCCCATCCCCGACAGAAAAGTACAAAAAGATACCTCAGCAACTGTACTTGATACATAATCAGCAGACACAACAACTATAAAATCAGTATATCTCAAGATCTGACTGAGCCTTTGATCCCTGCACAGTGAGATATATTAAATCTAGTTTTAATATCTCAATATTCAATAGATTCTGCAAGAGATTGAAAACAGTAACACTAAATTTCTATTGAATTTAAGAATTAACTCTATATTGATATAATCATTGACAAAGTCTTCTATTTTAAGATATAAATAATCAGTTTCTCTACATCTCACTGACAATATTTACATTATTATATAGAAACAGACTTATATTCTCTATAATATCAAGACTCTGAAGAGAGAAAGTCTTGATAGAGAGTATATAGTAGTGTATATCTTAGCAGTTTCTATCTTATTTTTCTGCAGCAGTTAATGCAATAAAAAAAAAAAGATCTTAGAAATAGTTTTTTACTTCTCTTGAAAAAGTAAGATGTTTTTCTCTGAATTTTACACAATATTCTTACAAAGAATTAAAAACAGAGTTATTTTCTGTCATAATTTCATATTCTTTTAAGTAAGAATTACTTTTTCAGTAGCTGAAGAGCTTTCATTAATACTTAATTCTCTTTTATACTCTTTATTAACTGATTTGAGTTGCACACTTGTTGTGTGAGAAGAATTGAATAATTTAGAATAAAATTGAATAGTTTTAATCAATTTCTCTGCAAAAAATTGACTTATTTTTTATCAGTTTTTCTCTCAAAAACTGTCATATTATCTGATTTATTATCAATTGATATCATACTTTTCCTCACTGTATCTCAAGAAAGAGTTTATAAAGATTTTATTGATTTATCTTAAAAATCACTTTTAGTTTATTAGATTCTCTTCAAAAATCTAATCTAGTTACTGAACTAGTGTGAAAAAAATCAGGTGTTTTATACATAAAAGTCTTTCATTCTTCTTTTGAAACAGTCTGATCAACTTTTCAATTGAAAATAGACTAATAAATCTCTCAACTGAAACAGTCTGATCAACTTTTCATTTGAAAATAGATTAATAAACCTCTCAATTGAAACAGTCTGATCAACTTTTCATTTGAAAATATACTGATAAATCTCTCAATTGAAACAGTCTGATCAACTTTTCATTCAGTGAGTAAAATGAGTTCAAGAGTACACTCAGTTGATGTGGAAAAAGATGTTTTCCCAGATGTCATTTCTGAGATTGAAATTCTAAAGAGAAGAAAGAAGAAAGAAATAGAGAAATAACAAGTTCTTAAAATACAGAAACTGGAAAAAGCAAGCAAAATTCTTGAAAAACAGTGTCTGAGTGAGAAGAATGAAGAAGTTCTGTTAATTCTTCATACTCAGGCTAGACAACTACAAGAAGTGATCAAGTTCAAACTTGAATTTCAAACACAATTCAAAAAACATTGAAATCTTTCAGTACAGTCACTGACTCTTTTTCATCTTCTACTTCTTCATCTTTCTTCTTCAAATCAGAAGAAAACATATACTCAAGTAGCAGAATCTGCTGTCTTCAAACCTGCTAGTTCAAAATCTGCTCAAAATTCTGAGAAAACTGAGAAGAATATTTCTCAGATCTCTGTTCATAGAAAGAAAAAAAAAGAAATGTAAAAAGAGAAGAACTTTCAAATCTTCAGAAATAGAAGACTTATTCTCAAAGTCTCAAATCAGAAGAGCTTGTAAAAAAACAAGCTAAACTCAAATCTCATTTTCAGAATTAGAAATGAAATTAATCAGCAGTTCTTTTCTCAGTTAATGACTGATATTAAAGTTCAAAAATCAGTCATAGCTTCAATTGAGTTATCTTTCTTTGAAAACTCTATTATTTTAACTACAATGCCTGAATTCAGTGCAGAATTCCTCATTCAGAATAAGAATCTCTGAAAATCAGCAATAGAATCTCTACTGAATACAACAATTCTATCTGAAAGAGATGAAAAGTGAGACAAATTCATTCTTCATGATATTTCAGTTGAAATTTTTGACTGTGAGAAAGAAATGCTGCTTCTTAAAAATAAATTAGAAGAATACAATTCTATTCAACTGAGAAAAGAGCCTGTATGACTTAATTCAATTGAGTTCAGACAGAGTAGAAGAAATGTCTCTGTTCTAGTATATATAAAGACACTTGAACAATCAAGAATCTCTGAAGTAAGAGTAGCAGGTTTGAAAATGAGAGTTCATGAATACAAAGATTCAAGAATGAATCTCAAAGCTCAAACACAGTGTTCAAACTGTCAAAGATATGAACACTTTACAATCTCTTATTTCAGAGACTTAAAATGTGCATTCTATGCTAGAGATCACAAAACTAGTGAGCATAAATGTGAAACATGCTCAAAAAGAGATGAAATATATCAATATACTCTACTTAAGTGCTTCAATTGCAAAGAAAAACATGCATCTAGCTCAAAAGAATGTGTATTTACTTCAAGAACTCAGAAGAACTGAAGAAAAGATGCAGCTTAAAGTGAATCTAAAACTGAAGAGAAAAGTCAAGCTAGTAAATTCACAACTGTAAGCTTAAAAAGAAGAAACTCTTAACTATCTAGATCTTCAAACTTCAATTCTTCAGCTAAATGTAAACAGAATTTGAATTCTTAAATATCTGTTAAGATTAGAGAATTGAGAAATGACTCTGATAATAAACTAGATAGAATGCAAGCAGTTGAGATTCCTGCTTTTCAAAATAGTTATAATCTACTATCTAGTGATAGTGATTAGATTCTACTATATCTTCACTCTCTTTTAGTATGAATATACAACAAAAACAACAAAAAAAGTTTAAAAACTCTTCAAAAATTACATTTATTTAAAACAATGTGAATAGAAACTCAAATTGCATTGATTCTTGTCTTCAGATTGCATTTGAATAAAAAGTTAACTTTGTACTTCTTCAAGAATTAAATTTTAATACTGAGTAAAAGTATATCATTTCTTATTCAAGCTATTACTGCTTTCTTTCTGAAAAATCTGAGATAAAATCAAGAGTAGCAATCTATGAGAGAAAAAGATCAAGATATCAATTTAATCTGAGATTTGATATCATATCTGACTCTGACATTCTAGTGGGTGATATTATAGATAAAGATAATGAGTTTGATACTATTTAACTTATAAATATCTATAATGAAAAATCATTGAAAGAAAACAACAATACCTGGATAATTGATAGAGGATTTTTGAATATAACTTTCTTAAAAAACTCTATAATTGCAGGAGACTTCAATGCACATTATCTCTGATGAAACTCAGAGTGTATAAGAGCAGTAGGATCAGATAAACTGATTGAATGAACTTTTGAGCATTCAATAGATTTAGTTAACAAGTCTGATCAACAAACATTCTTTAGAAAAGAGATGAAACAGAAATCTATTATAGATCTAACTTTTATATCACAAAATCTAATTGAAAAAAGACTTATAAACTGGTTTATTGATTCAAATGAAACCTCAGAATTGAGTCATGAGATCATTCAATTTGATATTGAACTGAGTGAAAAACAAAGAAGTGAAAATCCTCTTCTCTCTAATCAGTATAACTTTGATAAAGCTGATTGAAAAGCAGTTGAAGAAAGAGTAAAACAGCTGAAATCTGAAAGACAGAGTGAGCTCTATTGAAATCAAAGTCAAGATATATCAAATGAAATGCTTGAGAATAGAGCAAAGCTGATTATATCTATTCTTCTAACAAGTATTGAAGAAAATATTTCAAAGAAAAAGTCTTCTGAGTATTTCAAACCTTGGTGAAATGAAAATATCACTTCTAAAAGAAAGCAATTAGTCACTGCTAAGAGAGATTGAAAGAATCACTTAATATTTGATGAAGAGTTCAAAGCTATTTGAAATGAATATTTTTCAGATATTAAAAAAGCCAAAACAGATTGCTGGAACAAATTTCTTGAAGAAGTATAAGAAAAAGAAGTTTTCAAAGCCTTTAACTATACTAAAACAAGAAGTGTAGCAAAGCTTCTAATCTTAGAATATGAATTTCAGAATGAATTATATACAGTAAATTCTTTTGAGAAAAAATGTCAAGCTTTTATAAGAATTCTCTTTCAAAACTCATCACATTTAGAAGAGAAGAATATGTCATTTCATGAATATATTGATGAAAATAACTGAGAATAGCCTGAGCTTACATATGATGAACTAGAGTTAGCAATATTCTCAAGTTCAATTAAAAATGCTGCAGGGCCTGATTCAATTAATCACTCAATTATTCAAAACATATATTCCTACTTGAAGAATGAATATTTTGAGCTCTTTTTCAATCTCTTAAAAAATGATTATCATTCTGAATGCTGGAGAGAAGCTACTGAAGTAATCCTTGTAAAATCTAACAGAAAGACTTCAATTTCTAAGTCATATAGAGTAATATCTCTGTTGAACTGTTTGAAAAAAATTCTAGAAAAGATAATAGCTACTAGATTATCTTTTATAAGCTCTATTAGTGATTCTCTTCTATTTAATGAATAAATGAGAGATAGAAAATAATGTTCTGCAATTGATACTGATCTCTCAGTTATTCATGATATTCAAGTAGCAAAGCATGAAGACCTGGTCTCAACTGCAGTTTTTATTGATATAAAAGATGCAATTGATCATGTGTCAAAGTCTAAGATGATTTAAACTTTGAAGATGTTAAAACTGCCACTTTCTCTAATAAAATGAGTCAATTGTTTCATGTCTAAAAGAATTATACAACTATTCTTTGATGAAAGAAAACAAGATAAAACTGAGATAAAAATAGAAGTATCACAAGAATCTCCAATCTCATCTGTTTTATTTACAATATACACTGCATATCTATTCAAGAATAGAGAGATGAAAATAGTGAGATCTTCAAGTTATGTAGATGATATTGATCTACTCTACAGTTCAAAGACAATCAAAGAGAATTTAGAAGTGATTGAGAAAGTAGTAAACAAAATCTTTGTTAGAGCAGATATCAATCTAATTCAATTTGATATGAATAAAACTGAGCTAATTCACTTTTTTTCCAGGTTTAATGAGAAAGAACTAAGTCTAACTCTTTTGAATAAAGAGATTAAACCCGGTTTAAATGTCAAATGACTAGAAGTATGATTAAACTCTAAGCTGAATTTTAAATATCATATTCAACAAAGAATCATCAAGGCAGAGAGACTACTGAATAGTATAATCAGACTATCAAATACTGAGAGAGATCTATTCTTTCAGGCTATGAGACAGTTATACATAGCCTGTATTATCTCAGTAGCTGATTATAAAGTTCAAGTTTGATGAAACAATCAAGAAAACTTCACTGAACTCTTTCAAAGTCTATAAAACAGTGCTTTGAGAAGAATTCTGAGAGCATTCAAGTCATCTTCTATTAAAGCAATGAAAATTGAAGCTTCAATTCCACCTCCTGCTATTTGATTTGAAAAGGCCTGTATGAACTATGCTCTGAGAGTCATGAAGATGAGCTCAAATCATATAATCAGAGAAAGACTCTCTTCTTCATTTTCATTAGTTAACTCAGGAAATGAACTGGATTGAAATATATTTCTTGATTGAAATGAGAATAATACTTTAAAGAAAATGCTCTCTCAACTGTATAGACTATGTTCACTTATTAAGAATCAATTTTCTTCATTAAATGTTGAGAAAATTGATCATGAGAACATATCTCTCTGAAGAGAAAAGCTCGAATCTCTCATAGACTTATAAATAAGTGAGCTATCTAAAGAGAGAGAATATGAACAGTATTTGAAGAAGATCTCTACAATTAATATAAAAGACTCTATTCTGATCTACTCAGATAACTCAAAAAATGAGAATTTGAATAGATTAGATACAGGCATTGCTTATACTGAAGATAATATTAATTTTATCTCAGATTTCTGAAATTTAGGCTGTGAATCTGAAGTCTTTGATGCTGAACTATTTGTAATAGTGAAAGCTTTCAAACTCATTGAAATAAAATCTTATAAAAGAGAAAATGATTTGAAAGAGATATGAATATTCTCTGATAGTCAAACTGCTTTAAAAAGACTTACAAATAGTCAGATTCATAATGATTAAATAAATCTTGAACTGATTTTAAACTCTGTTTTGAAAATTCAAAAGAGAAGAATATCAAAACTGATAATTCATCTGCATTGAGTTTCTGCTCATATGAATATTCATGGCAATGAATTGACTGATTCAGCTGTAAAAAAGGGTTCAGAATTAAGCAGATCTATTCAAAAAACAGTGTTCTGATCTTTCATAAAGAGAAAGATAAAAGAATCTTATTTAAACAAGTGAAATGAAAGCTGACAGAAACAAAAGAACAGTATATATTATTCAAGATTTGAGACAAAATCAAAGTGAAAATCTTGTTCAATTAAATGTAAAAAGAAAATATACTCATCTATAATTCAGCTGAAACTAGAACATGATTATTTCAAATCTTATATACAAAGATTTAATGATAGATTTGATTCAACAGAGTGCTTATTCTGCAATGTGAATGAAAATCCTGAGTATATTGTAATGCATTGTGCATTATACAATAGTCTCAGAGTCAGATTAAAGAAGAAGTATGATTTAAATTAATTAAATATGAGGTTCTTATTCTCAACTGAGATAGGAACTAAATACTTGTAACGTAGCGGAACCGAAGCGGTGGCTAGTCGGCGGCGACATGTAGAGATAGTTGTTTGAGAAGCTGTATGAGTGAGCTTGACTATCTTGCTTGAATAGCGAGCTTGTAGGCTACAGGGTTATTACAAGAATATCACAGATATGATACTTAGTATACTAAGAAGATTGTATGAGACATGCAGTAACTCTTGTGTATATTTCAGTAGAAGTAAAACAAATCACTGACTTCTTTTATAAAGAGCCAGCATCTAGCTATTCTATATAGATAATGAAGAGATATCTCCTCTCATTTCTTAAGTGAGAATAGCTGGAGTGATACCTCAGTAGTGTCTCACTATCAAGGAAAAGTAATCTGCTGATCTCATATAGAAGTGAGGATCTTATATTCATCAATCAGATCTTTTTATAATATATTCAAATGATGTTATAGAGCAGTTGAAAACCAGTTCAGATAATCTGTGAAATGAATGAAATTATCTGCATGAAAGTGATGAGCTGTGTGAAACTGCAGTGAGGTCTTGACATAGCTGAAAGTGTGATAATGCTCTTCTCTTTAAGAGCATAGTCTCTATGCTCTCAAGATTACTGAATTAGAAAGTATCTTTATTGTATAGCAACAGTTATCAACTGATTGACAGTGCATGTACTGCATGTAGTACAAAGAAATAGATGAGTTTTTCTGCTGACTGTATAGATCTTTCTTTTCTCATCTTCATTCAATTCAAACACATGATAAGTGAGTTTCTTATATATCAATTTGAAATGTGAAAAATGTAGTTAATAAGAGACTTACAGATCTCTCAATATATTCTGTTCTACATATGAAATTCTCTACAAAAGTGATGTATTTTAGAGACAAAGCTAACAGTAGTAACAGGATTTTTCAAAAAGATCTCTCTCTCTGTGAAACATTTTTCTTTCTTCTCTCTTAATTGCAACAGTGAGTGCATGAGAATATTGTTCTTGAAGAATAATCAAGGGCTTATTCTGATATTTTCTAGTGAGTAATAAATGTCTTTGTGATGCGGTGATGGCCTCTGTGACCGCTAAGAAAGCCAGATTGAAGGCAGAGACAGCAGTGTCAATGAGCCATGAGAGCACTGCTCTCATTATTATATCTTCTTCTTCTCCTGCTTCTTTTGCAGCTGTGATGATAGTCACTATGTCTTGCAGTGAGATGTTGTTTCTTCTGTCAGTCAGTTTGTCTATATCTAATTCATTCTCTGTCTCTCTCACCGCTGTTGCAATGCTGCTCTCTCTCTCAGTCAATACAGTGATATATAACTCTGTGTGATCATTCAGAGAGGAACCTGGAAAGAGCTTGATTTCAGAGACAGTGACTCTGAGAAGCTTAATCTGTAGTTCCTCTCCTGCAGCACATCTGAGCCCTGCTCAGAATACTGCTGAGTTGAGTTCACAGAGTTCTGCAGTTTCTTCATCTTCTCTCTGTGAAGAGACTCTGATACAGTCTCTGACTAGCATCACTACTTGTCTGCACTGTATTAAGCAGCTGAAGAAGAGAAGAATTTTATGTATCTATCTCTTCTTTCACTCTCATTGTTTTCATTGTATCTGTAACAACAACTTCTGTCTCTCTGTAAGTATTATCTACTCTACAAGAAGATGTTGTGTCAGCTCTGACAAGAAGTTCAGATGTTCAAGCAGTACAGAGTAAGAATCTCAGAGCTTCAAGTGTTGACAGATTTTATCAAGACTGAAGAGGTCTCTCTTACTCATCTGTAAAAGAAGATGAAAGCATGAGTCTCTGAGATGAAAAAATATCTCAGAATGACTGATCTTAAGAAGGAATCAGCTGATACTACTGTTGAAAGTGCTGCAGAGATCAATCACTAATTAAAAAGAATCTCACTTCAGTTGAAGCAGATAACTGAGATACTTTGTAAGTTAATAAGTTAATACTTTCAGCATCTCTCATACTCTTCTATAGTATGCTCTTCTGCAGTGCTGCAGTGCTAACTTCTCAGCAGATAAAGATATCAGTGTCAGAGACTTCAACAGTGAAGAATGAGTTTAATGAGAATATAATTATTGATAAGTAGGCTCTGATTTCTCTTTTTACTTTTTCAGTGAGCTGCAGCCTTATTAGAATAGTAGCAGTCTGTGAATCAATAATATTAATCTTTTTATTAATTTCAAATATTTCTTTTCTTTTAACTGCTTCAGAAATGTTACACTTGTGTAGTCTCATTAAACTTCTAAAAATTCTTTGAGAGAAAATAGAAGAAGAGTGCTACAGAGTCTATAAGATACTGACTCATCACTGTGAGATCATCTCTAAAAAACTCTTTGAGAAAAAACAAGAAGTCTCAAGCAGTGTTTCTTGCTCAACATCTCTGATATGTAATGAGGCAGTCTCTACTAGCTGTCTCATAGATTGTAATCTCTTTCTCAGCATTTTTCAAATGCTTAAGCAGTTTTCATGAATTCTCTGACAATGAATAATCTTCTCATTTAATGAGATATTGAAACTTGCTGTAATATATTCACTTATTCAATATTTTCTTCACAAGATATTCAGTATAATTCTTAATCTCAATATTATTCAGCTGAGACAGCTCTGTCTCAGAGTATTACTTATAGAGCTTCAAATAGAAAATGTGAAAAACAGAATGAATTGATTTCAATTCTGTGAATAATTTCAACTCATATATCTGCTTATTCATCACTTTTATTATCAGAAAAGGTTCTAGTTATCACTCACTGAGCTTCTTACACAGTCTCATTGTCTTGATATTCTTTGCTGAAAGTAGTACTTAATTCTCTATCAAGAACTTCATCAGAAGATGTTTTCAATTATAGTATTTTATCTATCACTTCTGAACATAGTGAATGCTTTTCACTGTCTTCTCATGAATTTTGTTCAAAAGTTTCAATCTCACTTTTACTTCTGATACTGAGAAATACTTCATTCTCTGTATCTGTTCAACATTCTGACTGTCTATTCCTCTCTTTGAAATGTCATTCACAATGTCACTGAGTAACAAAGAATTATATTCATAATAAGTATAGAAAGAAAATATCTTTAAGATTGCATTCTTTGCATTGTTATATACAAATTCAGTAATCAGAAGATGTTTGAGTCAATCATTCTAATAATATGAATAGAATACTCAAAGATGCTATTCTAGTATCTGATTCTGACATTCAGTCTGATCATCAGTCTGCGGATGAAATGCAGTACTGAGAAGACATCTTATCATAAGATAATAGCAAAAAGCTGATCAGTATTTGCTGATGAAGAGGGATTCTTGATCTGTTATCAACAATTTCAGAGCACTGTGATCACAAATGATGATATCTAAAAACAGATCAGTCAATTCAGAGACTTTAATCTTTTTATAAGTAGAAATATATCTGATCATCTTTGTAAAGTAATCAACAATGATTAAAATTGAGTCATATTCTTTGACTCTTGTTGACTTCAGCAGGTCAACTATAAAATTCATTAATAGATTCTGTCATGAGCTCTTTGAAACAGGCAGTGACATCAACTCACTGTATTACTTGTATCATGAAATCTTTATTCTTTGACAGACATCACAAGTTTCAACATACTCTTTGATATCTGTCTGAAGCTTGTCTCAAATGTATTTACATTTTAGAAGCTTCTCAGTCTTCTCTAATTCAAAGTGTTCTGTATAAGAATTATTATGATGAATTCTCAATAACTTCTGACACATCACTCTATTACAAGAGATGAAGACTGAATCATTCAGCAGTAGAAGTCTATATTCTTCTAGTTATCAGTGACTTGATTTCTTAACAGCACTGCCCTGCTCAGAGTCTGTCTCTTTCAAGTTCAAATCAGATTCTTTCTTCTTTAACTTTTGAATTCAAGCTGCAGTAGAGATGTCTCTCTTCTATAACTTATCAATGAATTTCAAAAATAGTCAGATTGAAAGATTGTAGATCATTTCATTCTTTGTCAATTCAATGATTGTAAGACATGACACAAGAAGCTCATGATCTTCAGTATCAGTCTCTCACAGAGATTCAGATTCTCTTTCACCTTCTATACTGAGTCGTGCAGCTGCCTCTTCAGCGCCATTTCTGAGCTTTAGAGAATCTCAACTCTCTGCAGTCAGCTTCTTCTGCAGTGATGATAGAGGTTCTTTTATAAAATTCTTCTTCATATCAATAATATTATAATCAGGCCACTTAGACAGCATGTCAGCAGGGTTAAGCTGATCTGAACAGTATCAGATATAGAAATCATACTCTGAAAGCAGCTCTGTTCATCTGACTTGATATTCTGTCAAGCTCTTTGTTGTCAAGAAGTAATGCAGATTTGCATGATCAGTGAGAACTTACACTGAGTACTTACTACTCTGAAGATAATGTCATCAGATCTTAAAGAATTCAACAATTGCTAACATCTTCTGATCATGAGTATTATACCTTCTCTGTATGAGTGATAACTTCTTGAAGAAGAAGATCACTGATCTTCATTCACAGTGTCTTATAAACTTTATAAAAAAGTCTTCTTTCACAGATAATTCATTGTCTGTTTCTTCAGAGATGATTATTCTCTGATTCTTTCAACATTGAAAGATCTTCAGTGTCAACTGTGAAAAGATTTCACAGATTTCATTCTCAGATGCATCAGTCTCACACTGACTGAGTAAGTCAGAATTAAAATGATTCAGTATCATGACATCTGCAAAAGCTTGTTTCAATTCTGCAAACACCTGTGCAGCATCTTGAGTGAGGATAAACAGTTCTGTTTTTCTGTCTTTCACACTTCTCTTCAACAGATCTGTAAGAGAGGCAGTAATTCATGAATATGTATAGATGAATCATCTGTAGAAATTCACAAATTCTAGAAATACCTGCATCTCATGATACATTCACAGCGCCGGCCAGTTCTTAATAGCAAAGACTCAGCTTCTGTTCATTGAAATGTCATTCATCTCAATAATATAATCTAAGAAATCAATCTCCTGCATGTAGAACAAGCATTTTTCAGTGTTTGTATAGAGTTAATGCTGTCTCAAGTGACTCAGCACTTCTCAAACATGGATATCATATTCTTTCTCTGATTTTAAGAAGATTAAAATGTCATTCAGGTATACTATGCAGAAGACATTGACAAGGCCCTGCAGTGCCTCATTTATATAGATCTGAAAGATGACTGAAGTATTACAAAGATTAAAAGATAAAACAAGATATTTAAAATTATCATACTTGATATGAAAAGCTGATTTTCAAACATTATCTTCATTAACTCTGATTCTATGATAGATATTCTGTATATTAATTCTTGAGAACATCTTTGCTTCAGATAATCAATTGATCATCTTATTAATTAACAGTAATGAATAGCAATTCTTAACTGTCATCTTATTAAGACCTCTGTAGTCTATGCATAGACATAGTCTATCATTCTTCTTGAGTATAAAGAGTATAGACACCTCTGTCAGACTCTTTGATAAATATATTCAGTTCTTTGATTGCATTTCTTTAAGATATTTGCACAGAATATTCAACTTCTTTACAGATAAGTTATAAAGAAATCTGTAAAGCACTGTTGCACTGTCTTTAAGACAAATCTTATATCATATCTTGATGTCAGAAAACTTTGCTGCTTCTCTTTTCAAAAAGATATTCTTAAAATCTGTAAAGAGATGTTGTATATATCTGTCTTCAATGACAGATACTGCTGCTAATCTTGCAGTAAGAGTGATGACTTCTTCATCTATCTTCAAGTCTCAATCACCTGCTATGCAGTATATCAACTCAATCTTTTTCTCAAGATTCTTCTGATGAAACTCTTCAGATTTCTCTATCACTGTCTCTTCATTAGTGAGACAGTATCATCACACCTGAGTGACTCAGTCAATGAGAGAATTGTTTTCTCTCAATCACAGAAGATCTAGAATGACATTCTTATCTATGATATTAACTGTGTGAAGAAGCAGACTACTCTTCTTAAAGATTTCTTCTAAGTCTGTAATCACACACTTTGCTTGAATTATATTAAAATGATGACATTTCATTTCATCTATAAATTTCATATGATCTGATAGATCTATCTTCTTTCAACTCTTCATCAAAGAAAAGAAATAGAATATGAAGTTAACATTCATTCTGAAGTTGAGTAGATATCTCACTGATATCTTCTTATTCAGAGTATGCATTGTGATTATAACATGAACTCAGAGATATGAGAATTATCAATTCTTTTCTTTCTCTTCTTTATCTTCTGCAGATACATTTGTCAGAAGAGAAGTCAACTTTAAGAAAATATCTTCTCAGTTTCTTCTCTTCTTCAGTTTCTTACAATCACTGATATAGTAATCACCAGCTCTGCAGTTGAAACAGAGATCTTTGTTAAATCTTTTTTAACATTTCTTTACAGTGAGTGAAGAATCAGAACACTTGAAATTCTTCTTTACTTTCTCTACACTGAAGCTGTTATGATGTTATTTAGATTCTATTATTGATTACTTAGAAGAGATCTTGTTAATCTTTTTCTCAGAGAATTGATTATTCAAATAGATCTGAAAAGCCAGATTGACAAGCTCAGTGTGATTGATTGATGAACTCTGATATTATGATATTATTATTCACACCTTGTGAGTCAGCTTTGTGAGATAAAGCTATGTTTTTAATTGATTCAAATTATCAGTCAATTCCTCTCAATATTCTTCAAATCTTGTATTGAAATTAGAAGGATTTTCATCATCTCATTAATATAATAAGTTGAATTGCTGTGCTGTTATGAAGTCACAGTTGCAGTGATCTTTGATTTGATTCAGTAGAAAGTTCTTGAATTCTTTCTAAGTCATGACAGCATTGATATGCTTAAGCTCTCTCTTCTTGATGATTTAAGTAGTTGCAGAGATGCCTTCAAGAAGATTGATGATATATATTACTCATATCTTGTGAGTATTATACTGACTCAGATTAAGGTGAAATTTCTGTTCAAGAATACAGATAAAGCTGTGAAATTCAGATAAGATATTTCTCTTATATCTCAGTGAATCTCTGATCTTAATCTCTCTATCTTCATGATAGATGTAGATGTGTAGAGGCTGCGGTGATGACAGAGCGGTTGAAGAGCTCATGTCAAAATGTGCAGCAGGTTCAGAAATCTCAGATTTCTGTCAGAGTAGAGGTGTATACACTCTAGAGAATGATGTAGTATTTCTCTCAGAGAGTGAGATCAGATCAGTTCCAGTGCAGATATGTAAGACTATATCAGTCTGTTAGAGCTCAACTGATTCAAACATATAATCAGATTAAGTAATTCAAATTGTAACATAGCAGAACTGAAGTGATAACTAGTCAGTAGTAACACATAGAAGTAGTTATTTAAGAAGTCATATAAGTGAGCTTGACTATCTTGCTTGAATAGTGAGCTCATAGACTACAGAGTTATTGTGAGAATATCACAGATATAATACTTAGTATACTAAGAAGATTGTATGAGACACACAGTAACTCTTATGTATATTTCAGTAGGAGTAAAATGAATTGCTGACTTCTTTCATGAGAAGTCAGTATCTAGCTATTCTATATAGATAATGAGGGAATATCTTCTCTCATTTCTCAAGTGAGAATAGCTGAAGCGATACCTCAGTGACATCTTACTGTCAAGGAAAAGTAATCTGCTGACCTCATATAGAAGTGAGGTTCTTATATTCATCAATTGAATCTTTCTATGATATATCTGAATGATGTCATAGAGTGGTTGGAAACCGGTTCGGATGGCCTGCGGGATGGATGGAATCATCCGCATGAAAGCGATGGGCCGTGTGGAACCGCAGCGGGGCCTTGGCGCGGCCGGGAGCGTGACAATACTTAATAGACTTTCTATCAGAAACTAGAGCAGCTACAAGAAAATGACTGAATTCAGAAGTATCTGAATATGAAGAGGTGGAAATTGACTAGATATAGTCTGTTAACACAGCTATATATCATCTTTTAATAATTTTATTTTATTATAGTCTCTCTTTACTGTACTTATTTTCTTCTGTTCTTTTCTCTATCTATTTAATGTGTCTATCTTTAAGACTATGTTCTCTTTTCTTTTGTCATAATATTTTCAAATGGTTTCAAACTATCAGAAGATGTTGAAATACTGTAATTTGTAAACAGTTTTTATATTCTGGGCTGGAATTTTCTGATTTTGCATATTTGAAATTGATAAATGTATAATAGTTGACTCTATAGATATAGGAAAAACCCTGAGATCTAAAGATTCTCAGATATATGTCATAGTCTCTGACTGTATACATCTATAATTGAAGAATAATAATAATAAATCACTGAGACAGTATGAGACTACTATCTAATGTTAAAACTGTGTAATGAGATCAGTTGAATTGATAATGAGATTATCAAATATTCTGATTCTGATCTCAGACACAGTTACATAATCAGTTTGTGAATACTTCTCTTTAACAGAGATAATCTTATAGAAAGTAATTCATCTGTAGAATGAATCTGTGTAACAGTTATACAAAAATCTTGGAAAAATAATTGAGAGTTAACTGAAATTCTTCAGTATAAAAGATGTAACATGATGATTATTATTATTATTATTCTTTCATTATACTTATATACAAGCGGAGCTTATAATGAGTCCTTGTGTGATGTTAAATACAGGTTAAGTATTGATTATACAGAAGGAAATACAGATGTTGAGATCATATCAAGATAATAAGAACACAGAAAATACAAAGAAGTGACAATTAAATACATACAATAATAACTTTTCATTTCAGAAACATAGAGCAATTTGTTGAAGTGATTTGTACACCTCTGTATTTATTAGAAATCTGAGGTGCTTGAGTTCTGAATTTAATGTATTTCCTGCGAGTTTCAAACTCACACATCTTGATTTTCCACGTCAAGGTGCTACCGGGTAGCCATATTAATCATTCAGTCACTGAGACTAAGATGTAAGATGAATCTGTATAATAGTTAGAGAAAGATTTGCAGGTTATAAAGAATCTTGTAAAATAAGAAACTGAGTGACAGACTCTTTTTTCTTTATAATCATAAGAGATTTTTCCTCACCAAGATTTTTTATAGATGTGAAGAATTTTTAGTAAGTATCACTGCAGTGCTGAGTCTGATTCTATGAAATCACTCAGTAAAAGACTTCATGAATAAAGTCTTAGAGAGAAGAGAGTATATAAGAAATCTCACTTCTTACAGATTCTTTATCTCTATTTCTATCTCTTATATAATTAATAGAGTTAGCAGCTCTTAACTACACATAACTATATAGACTGAAGTTTATAAATACTATTTATAACTCAGTATAAATACTATTATATATTTAATCTCTACATTTTATCTTTCTACAGTGAATACTTCTAGTAGCTATTAGTACATATCATGTCAAGCTGCAAACATCTGAATAATCGTCTGTAAGTACTTATTCTTACACTTTATCACTTATCAATGAAACTCTAGCTTATATCATACAAGCTCAATAATTTACAAAGCTAGATATTATCACTATATTTCATAAGATCTGTATCACTGAAGAAGATGAGTGACTTACAGTATTTTAAACACAATATAATCTCTTTGAATGAGTAGTCACATCTTTTGAATTAGCTAACACTCTCAGTATATTTCAGAAGTATATTAACTAAACACTCTGAGATTTTCTTAATGAGTTTGTATCTGCTTATTTCGATAACATTCTCATCTTTACTGATGAGTTCAGAAAGGAAGATCAAGAGTATATATAAAGAGTATTACAATGATTATAAGAAGCAGAACTATTAATAGATATTAATAAGTATGATTTTAAAGTCAAGAGTATGAAATATCTAGGTTTTATCATACAAGCTGGTAAGAAAATCTGAATGAATTCTGAGAAGATCTTTGTCATTCTTGAATGAGAAGCATCACATACTGTGAAGAGTATATGAAGCTTTATCAGATTTACTAACTTCTATCAGCAATTTATATGAAGCTTCTCAGATATTATAAGATCACTTACAGAACTTATTAAGAAGAACTCAGTATTTCAATAATCAGTGAACACTGAAGCTGCATTTATATAAATAAAGAAGATGTGAATTAATACCTCTCTGCTAATAATATTTGATTCTGATTATAAAATAGTTGTTAAAGCTGACTTCTCTAGCTATAGTACAGAGAGAGCTATATTACAATATAATGATAAAGATGTCTTATAATTATACATCTTCATATCTAAGAAACTGAGTCTCACTGAATATAACTATGAGATCTATGATAAGAAACTTCTTACAATAGTATACTATCTAGAAGAATGAGACTCTGAACTCTGAAGTGTCTCTAAATTTGAGATAATTACAGATTATAAGAAGCTCAGACATTTTATAATCATCTGCAAGCTTACTGAATGTCAGATGCAATGATTCAAGCTATTAAGCTATTTTTATTTCACTATACACTATCACTCTAACAGTCAGAACTCAATGATAGATACTCTCTTATAACAAGAGTAAGATATACCTTTGAATATAATAGACATCTACTGAATGAACTGAGAGCACTGACTCTTGAATCTAAAGATACTAGTTAATCATAATGAAATAACTCATGATATTATACATGCTTCTCTGATTAGAACACTCTCTTCTTCTGAATCTACACTGAATGAATTGTGATATATAACAGCTCAAACTGACAAACTTCTTCAAGCAATCACTGAAGCAGTATATTCATACAACTATTCTTTGATGAAATGAAACAAGATAAGACTGAGATAAAAATAGAAGTACCGCAAGAATTTTCAATCTCACTCATTTTATTTGCAATATACACTGCATATCTATTCAAGAATAGAGACATGAAAATAGTGAGATCTTCAAGCTATGTGAATGATATTGATCTAGTCTACAGTTCAAAAACAATCAAAGAGAATTTAGAAGTGATTGAAAAAGCAGTAAAGAAAGTCTTTATTAGAGCAGATATCAATTAAATTCAATTTGATATGAATAAAACTGAGTTGATTCATTTCTTTTCTAGATTCAATGAGAAAGAACTATGTCTAACTCTTTTGAATAAAGAGATTAAACCCAGTTTGAATGTCAAATGATTGAAAGTATAATTAAACTTCAAGTTGAATTTTAAATATCATATTCAACAAAGAACTATCAAGGCAGAAAGACTATTAAATAGCATAATCAGACTATTAAATACAGAGAGAGGTTTATTCTTTCAGACTATGATACAGTTATACATAGCCTGTATCATCTCAGTAGCTGATTATGAAGTTCAAGTTTAATGAAATAATCAAGGAAATTTCACTGAACTATTTCAAAGTCTGTAAAATAGAGCTCTGAGAAGAATTCTGAGAGCATTTAAATCATTTTCTATTAAAGTAATGAAAATTGAAGCTTCAATTTCTTCTCCTGCTATTAGATTTGAAAAGGCCTGTATGAACTATGCTCTGAGAGTTATAAAGATAAGCTTAAATTATATAATCAGAGAAAGAGTCTCTTCTTCATTTGTATTAATCAACTCAGGAAATGAACTGAATTGAAATAGATTTCTTGATTGAAATGAAAATAATTCTTCAAAGAAAATGCTCTCTCAAATATATAGACTATTTTCACTGATTAAAAATCAATTTTCTTCATTAAATGTTAAAAAAGTTGCTCATGAGAAGATATCTCTCTGAAGAGAAAAGCTTGAATCTCTCATAGACTTGTAAATAAGTGAACTATCTAAAGAGAGAGAATATAAACAGTATTTAAAGAAGATCTCTACAATCATTATAAAAGACTCTATTCTGATTTACTCAGATGACTCAAAAAATGAGAATCTGAATAAATGAGATACAGACATTACTTATACTGAAGATAATATCAATTTTATCTCAGATTTCTGAAATCTAGACTGTGAATCTGAAGTCTTTGATGCTGAACTATTTGCAATAGTGAAAGCTCTCAAACTCATAGAAATAAAATCTTATAAAAGAGGAAATAGTTTGAAAGAGACATGAATATTCTCTGATAGTCAAGCTGCTTTAAAAAGACTTAGAAATAGTTAGATTCATAATGATCAAATGAATCTTGAACTGATCTTAAACTCTGTTTTGAAAATTCAAAAGAGAAGAACATCAAAACTGATAATTCATTTGCACTGAGTTTCTACTTATATGAATATTCATGGCAATGAATTGGCTGATTCAGCTGCAAAAAAGAATGCAGAATTAAGCAGATCTATTCAAAAAATTGTGTTCTGATCTTTTATAAAGAGAAAAATAAAAGAATCTTATTTAGACAAGTGAAATGAAAGCTGGCAGAAACAAAAGAAGAGTATACATTATTCAAGATTTAAAATAAAACCCAAGTGGAAATCTTGTTCAATTAAATGTAAAAAGAAAATATTCTCATCCATAATACAGCTGAAACTAGGACATGGCTATTTCAAATCTTATATACAAAGATTTGATGATAGATTTGACTTAATAGAATGCTCATTCTGCAATGGAAATGAGAATTCTGAGTATATTACAATACACTGTGCATTATACAATAGTCTCAGAGTCAGATTGAAAGAGAAGTATGATCTAAATCAATTAAATATGAGATTCTTATTCTCAACTGAGACAGGAATTAAATACTTAATAGACTTTCTATCAGAAACTCAAGCAGCTACAAGAAAATGACTAAATTCAGAATTATCTGAATATGAAGAGAAGGAAATCAATCAGATATAATCTGTTAAAACAGTTATATACTATCTTTTAATAATTTGTTTTGTTACAGTCTCTCTTTACTTTATCTTTTTCTTTCAATTTCTTTCTATCTATCTATTTAATGTGTCTATCTTTAAGACTGTGTTCTATTTCTCTTTTCCTTTGTCATGATATTGTCAAATGATTTCAAAGTATCAGAAGATGTTAAAACACTGCAATTTGTAAACAGTTTTTGTATTCTGGGCTGAAATTTTCCGATTTTGCATATCTGAAATTGATGAATGTATAATAGTTAACTTTACAGATATAGAAAAAACCCTGAGAACTAAAATTTCTCAGGTAGATGTCATAGTCTCTGACTGCATACATCTATAATTGAAGAATAATAATAATAATAATAATAACAGAATTGTTAAGTTAAATTTAATTTTTTATATAAGAATACAATCTCTAATATCACTGTCTCTGTTAATAGAGATTGTTTCAGATTATTACATAGTAGTAACAAGAATTCAGATATTATAGATAATAAATACTGAAAATATTAATATAAAGATATCTGCATCTGATGTGAATAAATAAGACACTGAATGTCAGAATGCTGTACTTATTTAATATCAGTCTTTATACACTTATCTGTAGAGATCTGTAACTGTCACAATATTCTTATATCAGTTATCAGCATGATAACTCATGCACTGTTTTTTCAGATTATACTATTATACACTCTTTATTCTTCTCTTCAAAACTAAAAAACAAATCAGTATATTACTAGAGATAGTCATATGCACTGATAAGTCATAAGTTAATCTCTTTACTCAGTGAGTTGATGAATATATCTTATTCATGAAGACTATTCACTATAATATATCAATTCTCAATACTGTCTCAGCTCATAATAACTTGATATATCTTATATATTATAGCTTAAACAGTCTTTCTAATATGAAATATATCTGTCTCATTCTTTCAGCTTTAGTTAACTCTGATGCAGAGTTAAATATTATAATCTTAAAAGTGACAGAAGTACTAAATACTGTTAAAATATCGGTAGCAGAGATCTCTCTAAAGAATCTACAGTATTACTCATATTAAACAGCTCTCTTTATCTATAAGCTTGTTCTGTCTAGTTCTGATGGATAACTAATCACACACTATTTCTGTTCTATATTAATGATCTTATCTCTTCTTTTAGACATGTCTTGACTATATAACACTAACTCTGACATTTATTAAGACACAGGTCAGATATTCAACAGATTTCATATACATTAATAGAACATAGAAGATATTCTGCTATAAGAATTCTTCAGAGATGAAATGATTCTTATAATAGCCTGGTTACAATTCTCTGAACTAACTCAATCAGTATCAGACACTCTGTCATCACAGTTGAAGAATTTTCAGAATATTTTTCATCTACTCACAGCAAACTCTCTTCCTCTCTATTCAGATACAGATATAAAGATAACTTTAATAAATAGTAAGACTCTCAAGAAGAGTTCACTATATAATATAAGTAAGAAGAAACTACAGCTTCTGAAGAAGTATATTAATAAGAACTTGAAATGAGAATTTATTCAGTCTAGTAAAAGTTCTCATGCATTCTCAGTACTGTTCACTCTTAAGAAGAATAACTCTAAGAGATTTTACATTGACTATAGAAATCTAAATACAATCACAGTTAAAAATCAATATATAATATCTCTAATTTTAGAACTTCTGAAAAGCTTTAATGAAATTGATTGAGTTACAAAGCTAGATCTTATTCATATCTTTCATTTGCTATGAATTGCAGAGAATTATGAGCATCTCACAGCTTTTAAAATATGTTATGAAAATTATAAATATCTGATTATTTTCTTCAGTCTCTACAACTTCTTCAGTCACTTTCAACAGTATATTCAGACAGCTCTTCTCTTATATATAGATAAATTCACTGTTGTCTACATAGATGATGTTATTATATTTATAAAAGAGAATAGTTTAGAGACTTATTGATAATATATCTGAAAGATGCTTCAGAAATTTAGATAGACTTATCTGATATACACTCTCTCTAAATACTGCTTTCTATAGAAAGAGATCAACTTCATAAGCTATATAATCAGTTATCACAGCATAAGAATGAACTTAAAACATATAGAAGCTATAGTATCATGACTCATCTCTAAATCTATTCAAGATATCTGTGAATTTCTAGAATTCTGTAACTTCTATCACTGCTTTATACACTGTTATAGTAAAGTGATTCTATCAATAATGAATCTACTAAAAGTCAACAAGATCTTTCAATAAATAGATATTAAAGACTTCAGTTTTCAGCTGTTAGAAGATGAATTTATTAAGATTCTTCTTCTTATCTTCTACTCTAATGAACTAGAAATTATAATCTTCTGTAATGCTAGTGACTATATTATAAGTAAAATACTTATACAGAAAGAAGTAGATAAATATCTATACTTAGTTATATTCTACAGCAGAAAAATGATAAATGCAGAATATAATTACAGTATATATAATTAGAAAATGCTGGCTATTATAGAGTCAATCAGACATTGAAGTTACTTTATACAGAGTAATTATTATAAAATAGTTATTTACAGTAATTATAATAATCTTCTTCTCTTTCTAATAATTAAAGTACTCAGTCACTATCAAGTCTGCTGAACACAGCATCTGAGTAAGTTAGATATTATTATTAAGTATAAGAAAGATTACAAGAACTCAGCAGATACTTCTAACTGATACTTAGATTACAGATTAAAGTCAGAGAAGCTGACAGAGCTTAATAACAGTTTTCATTATTTTCTGAACAGATTATAAGATTATCTTTACTAAGTTAGAATAGCTATCATATTAATAGCTGCAGATATCCATTATAGTGATGACTTTTATACATAATTATCTATTCTTACTCTCAGTCTACTTCTAAATATTATATATTAGCATCTCTCAGAGAATCTAGAATCTCTTATTCCTCTCACTAATTATAATTATCTAGAAAATTAAGCTATTGAAAATAAACTACTTTTCTATCAGAATTATATTATAGTCTCTGAACATCTTCTTATAAAACAACTTCTTCTAGAATACTTTTATAATACTATTACTATCAGTCATCTCAGTTCTCATTAAATATACAGCCTAATTCAATACTGATTCTATTAATCTCATATATATCAAGAAATTAATGATTATTGTAAGAGATATAAGACATGTAAATATATAAAGCTTATATCACATTATACATATAACAAGCTAATACTGATTCTCAGTTCAGATACTAACTAATACACAGTTATACTTAACTTCATTATCAGTCTTTCTAAATCACTCTGCTCAGTAATAGAAGTCATCTTTAATATCATTCTAGTTATTATCTGTAAACAGTCAAAGAGATCATATTATATATCTACAGTTATTAATCTTACTTCAGAGATACTTACTTATCTTTTTATTAATAATATAGTTTATCTACATAACATGTCTGCTATTCTCATCTCAGATAGAGATTATCTATTTATCTCAGAATTTTAACAAACTCTCTTATAAACTCTGAATACAGATCACAGACTTTTAACTGTATATTATTCACAGACTGATGAGTAAACAGAATGACAGAACTAATAGTTAGAAATCTATACTTATCTTTATATAGACTATTTTTAAATCAACTGAATAAATCTTTTAACTCTTGCAGAGTTTGTATACAGTAATTCAGTTTATTCAGTACTAGATATTACACTCTTTTTTATAAATCTAGAATATCACTTATCACTCCTGATTATATCTGACTTCTCAGTTTCAGAACTGAATCACTTAGAGACTGAATATCACACAGTACTCATTAGAAAAGCTTAGAAAGAGACTTACTTATATCTACTATATACTCAGAATCTCATAACTCACTATATTTATAATAATTCTCAAGAATTCAAAGAAGAAGATCTAGTCTTTCTCAATAATAAGAATATAAAAATAAAATGTTTTAATAAGAAGTTGAATCATAAGTTTCTAGAATTCTTCATAGTATAAAAATATATTAATACTTAAGTCTGCAAGCTGTTACTACTCTTATCATACTGTATATATAATGTTTTTCATATCTCTCTTCTAGAATCTTACAGAGTTACAGAAATCAATAACAATTATATACTCTCAGAGATTATTCACTCAGAGATAGACAATGTGAATAAAGACTATAATATTAATGAGATTCTAGATATGAAACTTACAAGAGAAAACAAAGTCAAGTTTCTTATACATTGACTTAGAAAAGAATCTTAATTTAATAAGTGAATAAATTCTACTCCTCTTATCAATACTTAATTATATATAGAAGTCTTTTACAAGTGCTATTCATATCAGCTACAGCTTCTCTTATTAGATAATACAGTTTTTAATATATCAGCTGAGATAACTAATCCAACAGACATACTTTTCTTATTTCAGATTCAATATTATAACTTATAATAATATCAATACATCAATCTAATATAATAATCAACACTGAATATAGAACAGGGCTTATTCTGCTAGTATATAATTAAAATACATAGTAGAGCTGAGAGTCTCTGCTACTATAATTTCTAGAGTAGAATATATTCTGCTAGAAATTTCAGAGCAGAGTCTGTCTCATCAGCTTCTATAACTAGAGCAGAGCTTATTCTGCTAGTAATCACAAATATTAATGTATTATTATATATGTATTTTAATCACAGAAAGAGAAAATCTCAGCAGAGATAAGAAGACAGAATATAAGAATCTTAAAGTATAGAACATGATCAGATAACTCATACAAGTCTTATTATCTCATATTCACTTACTTATCTCTAGCTTTGATAGTTTCTTCTTCTTCTTCTTTAAGATTCAGTTTCAATATAATCTAATATACTGCTATTATTTACTCTGATAGAGCTAGTCTTCATTCTGTAACACAATTCATGTTTCCGATGTATTAAATGAAGTTGTGAATAATTGTCATTAGTTTGAATTACACAATTGATTTCAGATAATCTTGATACACTGATATGATATGTCTGCATAAGAAAGATATATTAATAATATATAACTTCTGTTCATTTCTCATTATTTCAGTGTTCTAGATTAATTTCTGTCAGAATGAGTGTCATGAATAAATATGTTGAAGACATATGAATTTTATATATATCAAGATCTGCTTGTTTACGGAGTGAAGTGAAGTAAATGTATAATGAAAACTCTGATTATTAAAAGTGAAGAATTTTCTTTTTAAGATTCTTGATATGAATACAGCTCACTGATTGATGTAGAATTAAGTAAAGTACAATTTTATAACATTGCACTATTATATCATCTACTTTATACAGATTCTTGAATAGATAATACATCTGATTAATTACCTCTTATAGATTCTCAAGAATGAATAATGTGCAGAAAGCAGAAAACTTGACCTCACTAAGTATGTCACTTGATCTCATTATATAAGCTGATCTTGTAAAAGTGACCTGTGTCACTATCTGACCTCGCTTAATACATCTTTTCTTGTAATTTGAAACCACTCTTTCTTTCTTAATTATTTACCATCAATTCTACAATCAATTCAAAATTAATTTAAAATCAATTTAATACTGAAATTATTCTTGAATTTAATAATAAAGTAAGTATTTATATAATTTACACTGAATTGATTATTAACTGATTTTCAATCAATTATTAATTACTTAAATATACAGATTGAATTTATTTTATTACTATAATTAATTAACAATTAATTTAGAATCAATTCAAAATCAATTCAAAATCAATTTAATACTGAAATTATTCTTGAATTTAATAATAATACTGAATTAATTATCAACTGATTTTCAATCAATTATTAATTATTTAAATATATAGATTAAATCTATTTTTATTACTATAATTAATTCAGAATCAATTTAAAATCAATTTAAAATCAATTCAAAATCAATTTAATACTGAAATTATTCTTGAATTTAATAATAATACTGAATTGATTATCAACTGATTTTCAATCAATTATTAATTATTTAAATATATAGATTAAATCTATTTTTATTACTATAATTAATTCAGAATCAATTCAGAATCAATTTAAAATCAATTTAAAATCAATTATTAAATATTTTTATCTTGATATATTTTAAAATTCTGTAAAACATCTCTTTATATTCTATATATTTATCTGTTTATTTAATTAATTATGAATCAGCTATACATGCTTTGATTGATTGATGAGCTGAATGAATGAGTGAATTGAAAGATTGAAAGTTAATTATCAACTGATTATTACTGTATTATGCGAGGTCAGGGTCATGATTATGTAATGAGGTCAAGTGACGCACTTAGCAAGGTCAAGTTTTCTGTATACATAATAATGTGTTAAAAGCCTGTATTCACTGCTTATATAATCAGTCTCTTGATTAATTCATTTCTTTATAGAGTTCTACTACTTCTACAGCTTTCTGTCTTCAATACTACACTCAGAGAACTCAGGTATTATAATCTTCTCTTATTATATCTTTTCTATCACTGATTATCTCTTTACACTGTGTAGAACTGTAAATGAATATATACAGTGAAATCAGATTCTTCTATTATCATAGATTCTGTGATAAATGAGTCTGAACTTCTTCTATTATTCTAGATATATCAACACTTCATATAATTAACAGCAGTCTCTTACACCTGTGTAAGAATAAGTACTTACAGACAATTATTCAGATATTTACAGCTTGATGTAATATATACTGTTAACTACTAGAAGTATTCCCAGCTCAACCGCTCCACCACGAACTCACTCGATTTTTCGAATAAGAACCCGCCGATAGATTCATTGAAAAGCCCTTGATCATATGAGCATTTTGACCCCATCGCCGACCGCATACCCCGTGGGGTGGTGAAGTTATCCAGTCAAATGTGAACCAGACATCATTTGGAACTCCTGCGTGGGATTATCCCTCATTCTCCCCTATCACACTACAACCCCGGGCCAAATTGCCATACAAATTGTAAGGTGAAGAGACCTAGCCATATGCATCAATCTTCTCAATTTTGGAAGATCTCTGATCTGTAGTTGTGAAGATATCTGAGGAGTGATCTCCGCGAAAACCCTGTTCATCTTTGATGTTTCAAAACATCAATGCCAAGTCCCACCCTCATACTGTCCTTCCCAATCTGGCCCATTTCTGGCAGAAAAATACAAAAAGATATCTCAGCAATAATTTATCTCAGCAAGCTCAGACGCTTCTCCAGATATTCATTGCTGTTTTAACACTGAATTGATGATTATATCATGAGCTAACCTCAAATAAGCAATAAGCTAACTCAAATAGTAAAATCAGGTCATGTGAGTGATGATATCTTGCGAAGTGTCTGAGAAGAAACAGTTTCTGATTGTTAGCAACATGGGAAGAATTTACTCAGTACTCTGAGTATGAAAGAGAATTTCAACTCAACTTCATAGATTCATCATTTCTGTATCATCTTGAAACCTTAGAATAACAATGTTCTCGCGATGTATCTGATTTTTATATTCATATCTCAAGTTCTTAGAATAGAAGTATCACCTCAAAGTTGATCAGTGTGTTTTTGAACACAGGAATTTTGATTCAATTCCTCATACAAAAAAAAGCTCTTAGAAATTCTGAGATCAAAAAATATGATCATTTTCAAGAGTATACATCTATCTTAAATATAGATTTTTTTGAAATATTAAAGAAATATTTCTATTCTTCTTCTCTTTAGCTATAAGCTAAGGTGATTTTCAAATCTCAAAGATATGTGAGTATATAGTAATAGAAAGTCAAAGTTGAAGAATCTGAAAAATCCTTGTAAATCTCAGGAATCTTCATTGAAGATGAAATCATTTCTTCTCAGACTCTCTGGCGAGGATTGCTCTGAGCACGTAACTTGTATCAAAAGTAGGTTAGTATCATGCCGGATTAACTAGTTAATAATAATGCTGTAACCCGTTCAAACTGAGCCAGAGGGTCTGAGCCCACTAAGATAAGCAATAATATCAAGTATATAATCAATAGCTACTTCTGAAGTGCAATTTCTGTGATCTGTCTTCAGTGTATCTAGACATCAACACCAAGTCTCACTCTCATATCATCTCTCTCAATCTGGCTCATTCTTGACAGAAAAGTATAAAAAGATACCTCAGCAACTGTACTCAATACATAATCAGCAGACACAACAACTATAAAATCAGTATATTTCAAGATCTGACTGAGTCTTTAATTCCTGCACAGTGAGATATATTAAATCTAGTTTTAATATCTCAATATTCAATAAATTCTGCAAGGAATTGAGAACAGTAACACTAGATTTCTATTGAATTTGAGAATTAACTCTATATTGATATAATTATTGACAAAGTCTTCTATTTTAAGATATAAATAACCAGTTTCTCTACATCCCGCTGACAATATTTATATTATTATATAGAAACAGACTTATATTCTCTATAATATCAAGACTGTGAAGAGGGAAAGTCTTGATAGAGAGTATACAGTAGTGTCACGCTCCTGGCCGCGTCAAGGCCCTGTTGCGGTTCCACACGGCTCATCGCTTTCATGCGGATGATTTCATCCTGTCTGAACCGGTTTCCAACCACCTGATGACATCATTCAGATATATCATAGAAAGATTCAATTGATGAATATAAGAACTCTACTTCTATATAAGATTAGCAGATTACTCTTTCTTAGCAATAAGACACTGCTGAGATATCACTTCAGCTATTCTTACTTATGAAATGAGAGAAGAGTATTCACTCAATATCTATATAGAATAGCTAGATACTGACTTCTCATTAAAGAAGTTAGTGATTTGTCTTTTTCTTCTACTGAAATATACACAAGAGTTACTGTGTATTTTATACAATCTTCTTAGTATACTAAGTATCATATCTGTGATATTCTCACAATAACCCTGTAGCCTATGAGCTTGCTATTTAAGCAAGATAGTCAAGCTTACTTATATAACTTCTTATAATAACTATCTCTATATAATACTGCTGACTAGTCACTGCTTCAGTTTCATTATATTACAATTTAAATCACTTAATCTGATTATATATTTGAATCAGTTGAGCTTTAACAGACTGATATAGTCTTATATATTCACACTGAGACTGATCTGATCTCACTCTCTGAAAGAAACACTATATTATTTTCTAAAGTGTATATATCTCTACTCTGACAGAAATCTGAGATTTCTGAACTCACTGTGCATTTTGATATAAGCTCTTCAATCACTCTATCACTGTCGCAGCCTCTACACACCTACATCTATTATAGAGATAGAGAGATTAAAATCAGAGATTCTCTAAGATACAAGAGAAACACCTTGTCTGAATTTCACAGCTTTATCTGTATTCTTGAATGAAAATTCTGTCTTAACCTGAGTCAGTATAATACTTATAAGATATAAGTAATATATATTATCAACCTTCTTGAAGGCATCTCTGTGACTACTTGAGTTATTAAGAAGAGAGAGCTTGAGTGTACTAATACTGTCATGACTTGAGAAGAATTCAAGAACTTTCTACTGAATTAAATTGAAGATCACTGCAATCACAGCTTCACAGCAGTGTAGTGATTCAACTCATTATATCAATGAGATAATGAAAATCCTTTCAATTTCAATACAAGATTTGAAGAATATTGAGAGAAATTAACTGATGATTTGAATCAATTAAAAACACAGCTTTATCTCACAAAGCTGACTTATAAGATGTGAATAATGATATTATAATATCAGAGTTCATTAATCAATTGCACTGAGCTTATCAATCTGACTTTCTGAATCTATTTGAATAATTCATTCTCTGAGAAAAAGATTAATAAGATCTCTTCTAAGCAATTAATAATAAGATCTAAACAGTATTATAACAGCTTCAGTGTGAAGAAAGTAAAGAAGAATTTCAAGTATTCTGATTCTTCACTCACTGTAAAGAAATATTAAAAAAGATTTAATAAAGATCTCTATTTTAACTATGAAGCTGATTATCACTATATCAGTGATTATAAGAAGCTGAAGAAGAGAAGAAACTAAGAAGATATCTTCTCAAAGTTAACTTCTCTTCTGACAAACATATTCATGAAAGATAAAGAAGAGAAAGAAAAGAATTGATAATTCTTATATCTCTGAGTTCATGTTATGATCACAATGCATACCTCAAATGAGAAGATATTAGTGAGATATCTACTTGACTTCAGAGTGAATACTAACTTTATATTCTATTTCTTTTCTTTGATGAAGAGTTGAAAGAAGATAGATTCATCAGATTATATGAAATTTATGAATGAAATGAAATATCACTGTTTTAGCATAATTCAAGTAAAGTATGTGATCACAGACTTAGAAGAAATCTTTAAGAAGAGCAGTCTGCTTCTTCACACAGTTAATATCATAGATAAGAATGTCATTCTAGATCTTCTATAATTGAGAGAAAATAATTCTCTCATTGACTGAGTTACTTAGACATGATGATACTGTCTCACTGATGAAGAGACAGTGATAGAGAAATCTGAAGAGTTTCATTGAAAGAATCTTAAGAAAAAGATTGAGTTGATATACTGTATAGCAGGTGATTGAGACTTGAGAACAGATGAAGAACTCATCACTCTCACTACAAGATTAGCAGCAGTATCTGTCATTGAAGACAGATATACATGATGTCTCTTTACAGATTTTAAGAATGTCTTTTTGAAAAGAAAAGCAGTGAAGTTTTCTAATATCAAGATATAATATAAGATTTGTCTTGAAGATGATGTAATGATGCTGTATGAGCCTCTTTACAACTTGTCTGTAAAGAAATTGAATGTTCTGTGCAAATATCTTGAAGAAGTGCAATCAAAGAACTGAATATATTCATCAAAGAGTTCAGCAGAGACATCTATACTCTTTGTACTCAAGAAGAATGATAGACTACATCTATGCATAGACTACAGAGATCTTAATAAGATGATAGTTAAGAATTGCTATTCATTACTGTTGATTGATGAGATGATTGATTGATTATCTGAAGCAAAGATGTTCTCAAAGATTGATATATAAGATATCTATCATAGAATCAGAGTTAATGAAGATGATATTTGAAAAACAGCTTTTCATATCAAGTATAATAATTTTGAATATCTTGTTTTATCTTTTGATCTTTGTAATACTTCAGTCATCTTTCAGACCTATATAAATGAGATGTTACAGAGCCTTGTTGATGTCTTCTGTATAGTATATCTAAATGACATTTTAATCTTCTCAAAATCAGAGAAAGAATATGATATTCATGTTTGAGAAGTATTGAGTCACTTGAGACAGCATCAACTCTATGCAAACACTGAAAAATGCTTATTCTACATACAGAAGATTGATTTCTTAGATTATATTATTGAGATGAATAGTATTTCAATGAACAGAAGCCAGGTCTCTGTCATTAAGAACTGACTGACACTGTGAACATACTGCAAGATACAGATATTTCTAGAATTTATGAATTTCTACAGATGATTCATCTATACATATTCACAGATTACTGTCTCTCTTACAGATCTGTTGAAGAGAAGTATGAAAGACAGAAAAACAGAACTGTTTATTCTCACTCAAGACACTGTGCAGGTATTTGCAGAATTGAAACAAGCTTTTACAGATATCATGATGCTGAATCACTTTAATTCTGACTTATTCAGTCAGTGTGAGACTGATGTATCTGAAAATGAAGTCTGTGAAATCTTTTCATAGTTGACACTGAAGACCTTTCAATGTTG
Organism: Blastomyces dermatitidis ER-3; assembly: GCF_000003525.1. Classification (NCBI taxonomy): domain Eukaryota; kingdom Fungi; phylum Ascomycota; class Eurotiomycetes; order Onygenales; family Ajellomycetaceae; genus Blastomyces; species Blastomyces dermatitidis. The sequence goes on from NW_025544774.1 coordinate 7,761,060, forward strand.
AAAGAATCAGAGAATAATCATTTCTGAGAAAATAGATAATGAATTATTTATAGAAGAAGACTTTTTCATGAAGTCTATAAGATACTGTGAATAAAGATTAGTGATCTTCTTCTTCAAGAAGTTATCACTTATACAGAGAAGATATAATACTTATAATCAGAAGATGTTAGTAATTATTGAATTCTTTAAGATCTGATAACATTATCTTCAGAGTAGTAAGTACTCAGTGTAAGTTCTCACTGATCATGCAAATCTGTGTTACTTCTTGATAATAAAGAGCTTGACAGAATATCAAGTCAGATGAGCAGAGCTGCTTTCAGAGTATAATTTCTATATCTGATACTGTTCAGATCAGCTTAATCTCACTAATATACTGTCTAAACAGCCTGATTATAATATTATTAATGTGAAGAAGAATTCTATAAAAGAACCTCTGTCATCACTGCAGAAGAAGCTGACTGCAGAGAATTGAGATTCTCTAAAGCTCAGAAATGATACTGAAGAGACAGCTGCATAACTCAGTATAGAAGATGAAAAAGAACTCAGATTTCTGTGAGAAACTGACACTGAAGATTATAAGCTTCTTATATCATATCTTATAATTATTGAATTAGCAAAGAATGAAACAGTCTACAATCTTTCAATCTGACTACTTTTGAAATTTATTGATAAGTTACAGAAGAGAGACATCTCTACTGCAGCTTAAATTCAGAAGTTAAAGAAGAAAGAATCTGATTTGAACTTGAAAGAGACAGGCTCTGAGTGAGATGATACTGCTAAGAAATCAAGTTACTGATAACTAGAAGAATGTGAACTTCTACTGCTGAATGATTCAGTCTTCATTTCTTGTAGCAGAGCAGTGTGCTAGAAGTTATTGAGAATTCATTATAATGATTCTCATGCAGGGCACTTCAGGTTAGAGAAGACTGAGAAGCTTCTAAAATGTAAATACACTTAAGATAAGCTCTGAACAGATGTTAAAGAGTATGTTAAGACTTACAATATCTATTAAAGAATAAAGATTCTGTGATATAAGTAATACAGTGAGTTGATGCTACTGTCTGTTTCAAAGAGCTCATGACAGAATCTATTAATGAATTTCATAGTTAATCTGCTGAAGTTGATAAGAGTCAAAGAATATAACTCAATTTTAATCATTGTTAACTACTTCATGAAGATAATCAGATATATCTCTACTTATAAAAAGATTAAAGTCTCTGAATTGACTGACCTGTTTTTAGATATTATTATTCATAATCACAGTACTCTGAAATTGTTGATAACAGATTAAGAATTTCTCTTTATCAGCAAATACTGATCAGCTTTTTACTATTATCTTATAATAAGATATCTTCTCAGTATTACATTTCATCTGCAGACTGATAATCAGACTGAATGTCAGAATCAGACAGTAGAACAGCATCTTCAAGTGTTCTATTCATATTATCAGAATAATTAACTCAAATATCTTCTAACTGCTGAATTTGTATATAATAATATAAAGAATGCAATCTTAAAGATATCTTCTTTCTATACTTATTATGAATATAATTCTTCATTACTCAGTGATGTCACAGATAATGTTTCAAAGAGAGAGATAGACAGTCAGAATGTCAGATAGATACAGAGAATAAAGTATTTCTCAGTATCAGAAGTAAAAGTGAGATTGAAACTTTTGAATAAAATTCATGAGAAGATGATAAAATGCATCTATCATATTCAGAAGTGATAAATAAAATACTATAATTAAAAACATCTTCTGATGAAGTTCTTGATAGAGAATCAAGTACTACTTTTAGTAAAGAATATTAAGATAATGAGACTGTATAAGAAGCTTAGTAAGTGATGACTAGAATCTTTCTTAGTAACAAAAGTGATGAGTAAGTAGATATATAAGTTAAAATTACTCACAGAATTGAAATTAATTTATTCTGTTTTTCACATTTTCTATTTAAAGCTTTATAAGCAATGTTCTGAGACAGAGCTGTCTCAGCTAAATGATATTGAGATCAAGAGTAATACTGAATATCTTATGAAGAAAATATTAAATAAGTGAATATATTACAGTAAGCTTCAATATCTTGTTAAATAAGAAGATTATTCATTATCAGAGAATTTGTGAGAACTGCTTAAGTATTTGAAAAATACTGAGAAAGAGATTGTAAGCTATGAGATGACTAGTAGAGACTGCTCTATTACATATCAGAGATGTTAAGTAAGAAATACTGTTTAAGACTTCTCATTTTTTCTTAAAGAGTTTTTTTAGAGATGATCTTATAGTGATAAGTTAGTATCTTATAGACTCTGTAGCACTCTTCTTCTATCTTCTTTTAAAGAATTTTTTAAAAGTTTAATAAGACTACATAAGTGTAAAATTTCTGAAGTGATTAGAGAAAAGAAATATTGAGAATTAATAAAAAGATTAATATTATTAATCTGCAGACTGCTGCTATTCTAATAGAGCTACAGCTCACTGAAAAAGTAAAAAGAGAGATCAGAGTCTACTTATTAATAATCATATCTTCATCAAACTTATTCTTCACTGTTGAAGTTCTTAGTATCAGTATCTTTATCTGCTGAGAAGTTAGTACTGTGATACTGCAGAAGAGTATGAGAAATGTATAAAAATATTAACTTATTAACTTATAAAGTATCTCAGTTATCTACTTTAACTGAAGTAAGATTCTCTTTAATCAGTGATTAATCTCTACAGTGTTTTCAACAGCAGTACTAACTGATTTCTTCTTAAGATCAGTCATTCTGAGATGTTTTTTCATCTTGAAGATTCATGCTTTTGTCTTCTTTTACAGATGAGTAAGAGAGATCTTCTCAGCCCTTGATAAAATCTATCAATACTTAAAGCTCTGAGATTCTCACTCTGTACTGCTTGAGTATCTAGACTTCTTATCAGAGCTGATATAATGTCTTTCTTTGAGATAATACTTAAAGAGAGACAGAAGTTATTGTTACAGATGCAACAGAAATAACAGAAGTGAAAGAAGAAGTAAGTGTATAAAATTCTTCTCTCTTTCAGCTGCTTGATACAGTGCAGACAAGTGACAGTGTTAGTTAGAGACTGCACTAGAGTCTTCTCACAGAGAGAAGACAAAGAAATCACAGAACTCTGCAGACTCAACTCAGCAGCATTCTGAGCAGGGCTCAGATGTGCTGTGAAAGGAGAACTATGAATTGAGCTTCTCAGAGTCACTGTCTCTGAAATCAAGCTCTTTCCAGATTCCTCTCTGAATGACCACACAGAGTCATACATCACTGTATTGACTGGAGAGAGAGGCGGTGTTGCAACAGTGATGAGAAGAGTGAGAGATAGATCAGACACAGACAAATCAATCAGCAGAAGAGATAACATCTCACTGCAAGGCACAGTGACTATCATCACAGCTGTAAAAGAAGCAGAAGAAGAAGAAGATATGACAATGAAAGTGATACTTCTGTGACTCATTAATACTATCATCTCTGTCTTCAATCTGGCTTTCTTAGTGGTTACAGAGACTGTCACCGCATCACAAAGATATTTACTCACTAGAAAATGTCAGAATAAGCCCTCTACTGTTCTTCAAGAATGATACTCTCATGCACTCACTATTGCAGATGAGAAAGAAGAAGAGAAAAATATATCATAAGAGAGAAGAATCTTTTTAAAAAAATCCTATCACTACTGTTAGCTTTGTCTCTAAAACATATCACTTTTGCAGAGAATTTCATATATAGAATGAAATATATTGAAAGATCTGCAAGTCACTTATTAATTATGTTTTTCATATTTCAAATTGATATATAAGGAACTCACTTATCATGTGTTTGATTTGAATGAAGATGAGAAAAGAAAGATCTATACAGTTAGCAGAACAACTTATCTATTTCTTTGTATAGTATATATACTGTCAATTGATTGATAACTGTTACTATATAACAAAGATAATTTCTAATCTGATAATCTTGAGAATATCAGAACTATGCTCTTAAAGAAAAGAGTATTGTCATACTCTCAGCTGTATCAAGACTCTGTTGTAATTTCACATGACTTATTACTTTCATGCAGATGATTTCATCTCATCTGAACTAGTTTTAAATCATCTGATGACATTATTTAAATATATCATAGAAAGATCTGATTAATAAATATAAGAATCTCACTTCTATATAAGATCAGCAGATTACTCTTTCTTGATAATAAGATGTCACTGAGATATTGCTCCAGCTATTCTCACTTGTGAAATGAAAGAAGAGTATTCACTCATTGTCTATATAGAATAGCTAGATACTGACTTCTCATCAAAGAAGTCAGTGATTTGTCTTTTTCTTCTACTGAAATATACACAAGAGTTACTGCATGTCTCATACAATCTTCTTAGTATACTAAGTATCATATTTGTGATATTCTCACAATAACTCTGTAGTCTACAAGCTCGCTATTCAAGCAAGATAGTCAAGCTCACTCATACGGCTTCTCAAAACAACTACCTCTATGTGACGCCGCTGACTAGCCACCGCTTCGGTTCCGCTATGTTACAAGTAGTGCATATCTTAGTAGTTTCTATCTCATTCTTCTGTAGCAGTTAATGCAAAAAAAAGATCTTAGAAATAGTTTTTTACTTCTCTTGAAAAAGTAAGGTGTTTTTCTCTGAGTTTTATACAATATTCTTACAAAGAATTAAAAACAGAGTTGTTTTCTCTTATAATTTCATATTCTTTTAAGTAAGAATTACTTTTTCAGTGGCTGAAGAGCTTTCATTAATACTTAATTGTTTTTTACACTCTTTATTAACCGATTTGAGTTGCACACTTGTTGTGTGAGAAGAATTGAATGATTTAGAATAAAATTGAATAGTTTTAATCAATTTCTCTGCAAAAAATTGATTTATTTTTTGTCAGTTTTTCTCTCAAAAACTGTCATATTATCTGATTTATTATTAATTAATATCATACTTTTTCTCACTGTATCTCAAGAAAGAGATTGTAAAGATTTTATTGATTTATCTCAAAAATCAATTTTAGTTTATTAGATTCTCTTCAAAAATCTAATCTAGTTACTGAACTAGTGTGAAAAAAATCAGGTGTTTTATACATAAAAGTCTTTTATTCTTCTTTTGAAACAGTCTGACCAACTTTTCAGTTGAAAACAGACTTAGAAATATCTCAATTGAAACAGTCTGATCAACTTTTCATTGAGTGAAAACAATGAGTTCAAAAATACACTCAGTTGATGTGGAAAAAGATGCTTTCTCAAATGCTATTTCTGAGATTGAAATTCTGAAGAGAAGAAAGAAAGAAGAAACAGAGAAATAACAAGTTCTTGAAATACAGAAACTTGAAAAAGCAAGCAAGATTCTTGAAAAGCAGTGTCTGAGTGAGATGAATGAAGAAGTTCTGCTAATTCTTCATGCTCAGACTAGACAACTACAGAAGATGATCAAGTTCAAACTTAGAATCTCAAACACAGTTCAAAAAACCTTGAAAATTTCTAGTATAATCACTGACTCTTTATCTTGCTCTTCTTCTTTCTTTTTTCCTACTTCTTCTTCTTCTTCTTTGAATCAGAAGAAAACATATGCTCAAGCAGCTGAATCTGCTATCTCTAAACCTGCTGTCTCAAAACCTGCTCAAAATTCTGAGAAAACTGAGAAGAATACTGGTCATGCCTCTATTCATAGAAAAGTGAAAAAGAAAATGTAAAAAGAGAAAAACTTTCAAATCTCCAGAAATAGAAGACTTATTCTCAAAGTCTCAAACCAGGACATTCTGCAAAGAAATAAGCTAAACTCAAATCTCATTTTCAGAATCAGAAATGAAATTAATCAGCAGTTCTTTTCTCAGTTAATGACTGATATTGAAGTTAAAAAACCAGTTATAGCTTCAATTGAGTTATCATTCTTTGAAAACTTCATCATTCTGACTACAATGCCTGAATTCAGTACTGAATTCCTTATTCAGAATGAGAATCTCTGAAAGTCAGCAGTAGAATCTTTACTAAACACAACAATTCTATTTGAAAGAGATGAAAAGTGAGACAAATTCATTCTTCATGATATTTCAGTTGAAATTTTTGACTGTGAAGAAGAAATGCTACTTCTCAAAAATGAATTGAAAGAATACAACTCTATTCAACTGAGAAAGAAGCCTGTATGACTAAATTCAATTAAGTTCAGACAAAGCAGGAGAAATGCCTCTGTTCTAGTATATATAAAAATACTTGAACAGTCAAAGATCTCTGAAGTCAGAGTAGCAGGTTTGAAAATGAGAGTTCATGAATACCCTCTCTTAAGAATGAATCTCAAAGCTTAAACACAGTGTTCAAAC